>NW_027514979.1:0-102034 GCF_048772815.1 Callospermophilus lateralis | reverse complement strand
AGCTAACACTAATCCCACTTGGCTTCAAAATTTTATTCTTCTAGGTTGAAGCTTTTGTTTCCAGTGACTGTTTGAATTTTAGGTTCACTCTGTTTTCTGCTATATAGATAGATGTGTTTGAAACTCTAAATCAAACACGGATGTGCTAGCTCCTTGAAACTTGACCAAATGAAATAGTTCTAAGTTCTGTCTCTATGGTTTGTTTCCTCTTGAAGTACCCATGCAGAGACTGGCGAAAAACACTTTCGTTTGAAAGGGTTGCCAAGCTTCCAAAAAACTACTAGTTTGCTGAAATCTCAGCAAACATTTTTTCACCAAATCTTGATGATACTTGGTGGTAATGATCAGTTCACTAATCCCACTTGGCTGCCCAAATTTTATTCTTCTAGATTGAAGCTTTCGTTTCCAGTAACAGTTTGAATTTTTAGGTTTCACTCTGTTTTCTCCTACATAGATAGCTGTGTTTGGAATTCTAAATCAAACACGGTTTGTGCTAGCTCCTTGAAACTTGACAAAATGAAGTAGTTCTAAGTTCTATCTCTATGGTTTGTTTCCTCTTGAAGTACCTCATGCAGAGACTGGCGAAGAAAACTTTCGTTGAAAGGGGTTGCCAAGCTTCCAAAAAACTACTCGTTTGCTGAAATCTCAGCAAACATTTTTCACCAAATCTTGATGATACTTGGTGGTAATGATCAGTTCACTAAGCCCACTTGGCTGCCCAATTTTCACTCTTCTAAGTTCAAGTGTTCGTTTCCAGTAACACTTTGAAATTTTAGGTTTCACTCTGTTTTCTGCTATATAGATAGATGTGTTTGAAACTCTAAATCAAACACGGTTTGTGCTAGCTCCGTGAAACTTGACAAAATGAAGTAGTTCTAAGTTCTATCTCTATGGTTTGTTTCCTCTTGAAGTACCCCATGCAGAGACTGGCGAGAGCACTTTCGTTTGAAAGGGGTTGCCAAGCTTCCAAAAACTTCTCGTTTGCTGAAATCTCACAACATTTCACCAAATCTTGATAGATACTTGGTGGTAATGATCAGTTCACTAATCCCACTTGGCTGCCCAAATTTTATTCTTCTAGATTGAAGCTTTCGTTTCCAGTAACAGTTTGAATTTTTAGGTTTCACTCTGTTTTCTCCTACATAGATAGCTGTGTTTGGAATTCTAAATCAAACACGGTTTGTGCTAGCTCCTTGAAACTTGACAAAATGAAGTAGTTCTAAGTTCTATCTCTATGGTTTGTTTCCTCTTGAAGTACCCCATGCAGAGACTGGCGAAGAAAACTTTCGTTTGAAAGGGGTTGCCAAGCTTCCAAAAAACTACTCGTTTGCTGAAATCTCAGCAAACATTTTTTCACCAAATCTTGATGATACTTGGTGGTAATGATCAGTTCACTAAGCCCACTTGGCTGCCCAATTTTCACTCTTCTAAGTTCAAGTGTTCGTTTCCAGTAACACTTTGAAATTTTAGGTTTCACTCTGTTTTCTGCTATATAGATAGATGTGTTTGAAACTCTAAATCAAACACGGTTTGTGCTAGCTCCGTGAAACTTGACAAAATGAAGTAGTTCTAAGTTCTATCTCTATGGTTTGTTTCCTCTTGAAGTACCCCATGCAGAGACTGGCGAAGAGCACTTTCGTTTGAAAGGGGTTGCCAAGCTTCCAAAAAACTTCTCGTTTGCTGAAATCTCAGCAAACATTTTTTCACCAAATCTTGATGATACTTGGTGGTAATGATCAGTTCACTAAGCCCACTTGGCTGCCCAATTTTCACTCTTCTAGGTTCAAGCGTTCGTTTCCAGTAACACTTTGAATTTTTAGGTTTCACTCTGTTTTCTGTTATTTAGATAGATGTGTTTGAAACTCTAAATCAAACACGGTTTGTGCTAGCTCCGTGAAACTTGACAAAATGAAGTAGTTCTAAGTTCTATCTCTATGGTTTGTTTCCTCTTGAAGTACCCCATGCAGAGACTGGCGAAGAACACTTTCGTTTGAAAGGGGTTGCCAAGCTTCCAAAAAACTACTAGTTTGCTGAAATCTCAGCAAACATTTTTTCACCAAGTCTTGATGATACTTGGTGGTAATGATCAGTTCACTAAGCCCACTTGGCTGCCCAATTTTCACTCTTCTAGGTTCAAGCGTTCGTTTCCAGTAACACTTGGAATTTTTAGGTTTCACTCTGTTTTCTGCTATATAGATAGATGTCTTTGAAACTCTAAATCAAACACGGTTTTTGCTAGCTCCTTGAAACTTGACAAAATGAAGTAGTTGTTAGTTCTATCTCTATGTTTTTTTTCCTCTTGAAGTACCCCATGAAAAGACTGGCGAAAAACACTTTCGTTTGAAAGGGGTTGCCAAGCTTCCAAAAAACTACTAGTTTGCTGAAATCTCAGCAAACATTTTTTCACCAAATCTTGATGATACTTGGTGGTAATGATCAGTTCACTAAGCCCACTTGGCTTCCCAATTTTCACTCTTCTAGGTTCAAGCGTTCGTTTCCAGTAACACTTTGAATGTTTAGGTTTGACTCTGTTTTCTGCTATATAGATAGATGTGTTTGAAACTCTAAATCAAACACGGTTTGTGCTAGCTCCTTGAAACTTGACCAAATGAAGTAGTTCTAAGTTCTATCTCTATGGTTTGTTTCCTCTTGAAGTACCCCATGCAGAGACTGGCGAAAACATTTCCGTTTTAAAGGGGTTGCCAAGCTTCCAAAAAACTACTAGTTTGCTGAACTGAAATCTCAGCAAACATTTTTTCACCAAATCTTGATGATACTTGGTGGTAATGATCAGTTCACTAATCCCACTTGGCTGCGAAAATTTTATTCTTCCTAGGTTGAAGCTTTCGTTTCCAGTAACAGTTTGAATTTTTAGGTTCACTCTCTTTTCTCCTACATAGATAGCTGTGTTTGGAATTCTAAATCAAACACGGTTTGTGCTAGCTCCTTGAAACTTGACCAAATGAAGTAGTTCTAAGTTCTATCTCTATGGTTTGTTTCCTCTTGAAGTACCCCATGCAGAGACTGGCGAAAAACACTTTCGTTTTAAAGGGTTGCCAAGCTTCCAAAAAACTACTAGTTTGCTGAAATCTCAGCAAACATTTTTTTCACCAAACTTGATGATACTTGGTGGTAATGATCAGTTCACTAAGCCCACTTGGCAGCGCAATTTTTACTCTTCTAGGTTCAAGCGTTCGTTTCCAGTAACACTTTGAAATTTTAGGTTTCACTCTGTTTTCTGCTATATAGATAGATGTGTTTGAAACTCTAAATCAAACACGGTTTGTGCTAGCTCCGTGAAACTTGACAAAATGAAGTAGTTCTAAGTTCTATCTCTATGGTTTGTTTCCTCTTGAAGTACCCAATGCAGAGACTGGCGAAGAACACTTTCGTTTGAAAGGGGTTGCCAAGCTTCCAAAAAACTTCTCGTTTGCTGAAATCTCAGCAAACATTTTTTCACCAAATCTTGATGATACTTGGTGGTAATGATCAGTTCACTAATCCCACTTGGCTGCCCAACTTTCACTCTTCTAGGTTCAAGCGTTCGTTTCCAGTAACAGTTTCAATTTTTAGGTTTCACTCTGTTTTCTGTTATATAGATAGATGTGTTTGAAACTCTAAATCAAACACGGTTTGTGCTAGCTCCGTGAAACTTGACAAAATGAAGTAGTTCTAAGTTCTATCT
Organism: Callospermophilus lateralis; assembly: GCF_048772815.1. Taxonomy (NCBI): domain Eukaryota; kingdom Metazoa; phylum Chordata; class Mammalia; order Rodentia; family Sciuridae; genus Callospermophilus; species Callospermophilus lateralis. Next base: position 98,349 of record NW_027514979.1, on the reverse strand, counting down.
CTATGGTTTGTTTCTCTTGAAGTACCCCATGCAGAGACTGGCGAAAAACACTTTCGTTTGAAAGGGGTTGCCAAGCTTCCAAAAAACTACTAGTTTGCTGAAATCTCAGCAAACATTTTTTCACCAAGTCTTGATGATACTTGGTGGTAATGATCAGTTCACTAAGCCCACTTGGCTGCCCAATTTTCACTCTTCTAGGTTCAAGCGTTCGTTTCCAGTAACACTTTGAATTTTTAGGTTTCACTCTGTTTTCTGCTATATAGATAGATGTCTTTGAAACTCTAAATCAAACACGGTTTTTGCCAGCTCCTTGAAACTTGACAAAATGAAGTAGTTGTTAGTTCTATCTCTATGGTTTTTTTCCTCTTGAAGTACCCCATGCAGAGACTGGCGAAAAACACTTTCGTTTGAAAGGGTTTGCCAAGCTTCCAAAAACTACTAGTTTGCTGAAATCTCAGCAAACATTTTTTCACCAAATCTTGATGATACTTGGTGGTAATGATCAGTTCACTAAGCCCACTTGGCTGCCCAAATTTTATTCTTCTAGGTTGAAGCTTTCGTTTCCAGTGACTGTTTGAATTTTAGGTTTCACTCTGTTTTCTGCTATATAGATAGATGTGTTTGAAACTCTAAATCAAACACGGTTTGTGCTAGCTCCTTGAAACTTGACCAAATGAAGTAGTTCTAAGTTCTATCTCTATGGTTTGTTTCCTCTTGAAGTACCCCATGCAGAGACTGGCGAAAAACACTTTCGTTTTAAAGGGGTTGCCAAGCTTCCAAAAAACTACTAGTTTGCTGAAATCTCAGCAAACATTTTTTCACCAAAACTTGATGATACTTGGTGGTAATGATCAGTTCACTAAGCCCACTTGGCAGCGCAATTTTTACTCTCATAGGTTCAAGCGTTCGTTTCCAGTAACACTTTGAAATTTTAGGTTTCACTCTGTTTTCTGCTATATAGATAGATGTGTTTGAAACTCTAAATCAAACACGGTTTGTGCTAGCTCCGTGAAACTTGACAAAATGAAGTAGTTCTAAGTTCTATCTCTATGGTTTGTTTCCTCTTGAAGTACCCCATGCAGAGACTGGCGAAGAACACTTTCGTTTGAAAGGGGTTGCCAAGCTTCGAAATAATTACTAGTTTGCTGAAATCTCAGCAAACATTTTTTCACCAAGTCTTGATGATACTTGGTGGTAATGATCAGTTGACTAAGCCCACTTGGCTGCCCAATTTTCACTCTTCTAGGTTCAAGCGTTCGTTTCCAGTAACACTTTGAATTTTTAGGTTTCACTCTGTTTTCTGCTATATAGATAGATGTCTTTGAAACTCTAAATCAAACACGGTTTGTGCTAGCTGCTTGAAACTTGAAAAAATGAAGTAGTTGTTAGTTCTATCTCTATGGTTTTTTTCCTCTTGAAGTACCCCATGCAGAGACTGGCGAAAAACACTTTCGTTTGAAAGGGGTTGCCAAGCTTCCAAAAAACTACTAGTTTGCTGAAATCTCAGCAAACATTTTTTCACGAAATCTTGATGATACTTGGTGGTAATGATCAGTTCACTAAGCCCACTTGGCTGCACAAATTTTATTCTTCTAGGTTGAAGCTTTCGTTTCCAGTGACTGTTTGAATTTTTAGGTTTCACTCTGTTTTCTGCTATATAGATAGATGTGTTTGAAACTCTAAATCAAACACGGTTTGTGCTAGCTCCTTGAAACTTGACCAAATGAAGTAGTTCTAAGTTCTATCTCTATGGTTTGTTTCCTCTTGAAGTACCCCATGCAGAGACTGGCGAAAAACACTTCCGTTTTAAAGGGGTTGCCAAGCTTCAAAAAACAACTAGTTTGCTGAAATCTCAGCAAACATTTTTTCACCAAAACTTGATGATACTTGGTGGTAATGATCAGTTCACTAAGCCCACTTGGCTGCCCAATTTTTACTCTTCTGGGTACAAGCGTTCGTTTCCAGTAACACTTTGAAATTTTAGGTTTCACTCTGTTTTCTGCTATATAGATAGATGTCTTTGAAACTCTAAATCAAACACGGTTTTTGCTAGCTCCTTGATACTTGACAAAATGAAGTAGTTGTTAGTTCTATCTCTATGTTTTTTTTTCCTCTTGAAGTACCCCATGCAGACACTGGCGAAAAACACTTTCGTTTGAAAGGGGTTGCCAAGCTTCCAAAAACTACTCGTTTGCTGAAATCTCAGCAAACATTTTTTCACCAAATCTTGATGATACTTGGTGGTAATGATCAGTTCACTAAGCCCACTTGGCTGCCCAAATTTTTACTCTTCTAGGCTCAAGCGTTCGTTTCCAGTAACACTTTGAAATTTTAGGTTTCACTCTGTTTTCTGCTATATAGATAGATGTGTTTGAAACTCTAAATCAAACACGGTTTGTGCTAGCTCCTTGAAACTTGACCAAATGAAGTAGTTCTAAGTTCTATCTCTATGGTTTGTTTCCTCTTGAAATACCCCATGCAGAGACTGGCGAAAAACACTTCAGTTTGAAAGGGGTTGCCAAGCTTCCAAAAACTACTAGTTTGCTGAAATCTCAGCAAACATTTTTTCACCAAATCTTGATGATACTTGGTGGTAATGGTCAGTTCACTAATCCCACTTGTCTGCCCAAATTTTATTCTTCTAGGTTGAAGCTTTCGTTTCCAGTAACAGTTTGAATTTTTAGGTTTCACTCTGTTTTCTCCTACATAGATAGCTGTGTTTGGAATTCTAAATCAAATACGGTTTGTGCTAGCTCCTTGAAACTTGACCAAATGAAGTAGTTCTAAGTTCTATCTCTTTGTTTGTTTCCTCTTGAAGTACCCCATGCAGAGACTGGCGAAAAACACTTTCGTTTGAAAGGGGTTGCCAAGCTTCCAAAAAACTACTAGTTTGCTGAAATCTCAGCAAATATTTTTTCACCAAATCTTGATGATACTTGGTGGTAATGATGAGCTCACTAAGCCCACTTGGCTGCCCAATTTTCACTCTTCTAGGTTCAAGTGTTCGTTTTCAGTAACACTTTGAATTTTTAGGTTTCACTCTGTTTTCTGCTTTATAGATAGATGTGTTTGAAACTCTAAATCAAACACGGTTTGTGCTAGCTCCTTGAAACTTGAGCAAATGAAGTAGTTCTAAGTTCTATCTCTATGGATTGTTTCCTCTTGAAGTACCCCATGCAGAGACTGGCGAAAAACACTTTCGTTTTAAAGGGGTTGCCAAGCTTCCAAAAAACTACTAGTTTGCTGAAATCTCAGCAAACATTTTTTCACCAAATCTTGATGATACTTGGTGGTAATGATCAGTTCACTAATCCACTTGTGTGCCCAAATTTTATTCTTCTAGGTTGAAGCTTTCGTTTCCAGTAACAGTTTGAATTTTTAGGTTTCACTCTGTTTTCTCCTACATAGATAGCTGTGTTTGGTATTCTATATCAAACACGGTTTGTGCTAGCTCCTTGAAACTTGACCAAATGAAGTAGTTCTAAGTTCTATCTCTATGGTTTGTTCCTCTTGAAGTACCCCATGCAGAGACTGGCGAAGAACACTTTCGTTTGAAAGGGGTTGCCAAGCTTCCAAAAAACTTCTGGTTTGCTGAAATCTCAGCAAACATTTTTTCACCAAACCTTGATGATACTTGGTGGTAATGATCAGTTCACTAATCCCACTTGGCTGCGAAAATTTTATTCTTCTAGGTTGAAGCTTTCGTTTCCAGTAACAGTTTTGAATTTTTAGGTTTCACTCTCTTTTCTCCTACATAGATAGCTGTGTTTTGAATTCTAAATCAAACACGGTTTGTGCTAGCTCCTTGAAACTTGACCAAATGAAGTAGTTCTAAGTTCTATCTCTATGGTTTGTTTCCTCTTGAAGTACCCCATGCAGAGACTGGCGAAAAACACTTTCGTTTGAAAGGGGTTGCCAAGCTTCCAAAAAACTACTAGTTTGCTGAAATCTCAGCAAACATTTTTTCACCAAAACTTGATGATACTTGGTGGTAATGATCAGTTCACTAAGCCCACTTGGCAGCGCAATTTTTACTCTTCTAGGTTCAAGCGTTCGTTTCCAGTAACCACTTTGAAATTTTAGGTTTCACTCTGTTTTCTGCTATATAGATAGATGTGTTTGAAACTCTAATCAAACACGGTTTGTGCTAGCTCCGTGAACTTGACAAAATGAAGTAGTTCTAAGTTCTATCTCTATGGTTTGTTTCCTCTTGAAGTACCCCATGCAGAGACTGGCGAAGAACACTTTCGTTTGAAAGGGGTTGCCAAGCTTCCAAAAAACTTCTCGTTTGCTGAAATCTCAGCAAACATTTTTTCACCAAATCTTGATGATACTTGGTGGTAATGATCAGTTCACTAATCCCACTTGGCTGCCCAACTTTCACTCTTCTAGGTTCAAGCGTTCGTTTCCAGTAACAGTTTCAATTTTTAGGTTTCACTCTGTTTTCTGTTATATAGATAGATGTGTTTGAAACTCTAAATCAAACACGGTTTGTGCTAGCTCCGTGAAACTTGACAAAATGAAGTAGTTCTAAGTTCTATCTCTCTATGGATTGTTTCCTCTTGAAGTACCCCATGCAGAGACTGGCGAAAAACACTTTCGTTTGAAAGGGGTTGCCAAGCTTCCAAAAAACTACTAGTTTGCTGAAATCTCAGCAAACATTTTTTCACCAAGTCTTGATGATACTTGGTGGTAATGATCAGTTCACTAAGCCCACTTGGCTGCCCAATTTTCACTCTTCTAGGTTCAAGCGTTCGTTTCCAGTAACACTTTGATTTTTAGTTTTCACTCTGTTTTCTGCTATATAGATAGATGTCTTTGAAACTCTAAATCAAACACGGTTTTTGCCAGCTCCTTGAAACTTGACAAAATGAAGTAGTTGTTAGTTCTATCTATATGGTTTTTTTCCTCTTGAAGTACTTCATGCAGAGACTGGCGAAAAACACTTTCGTTTGAAAGTGGTTGCCAAGCTCCAAAAACTACTAGTTTGCTGAAATCTCAGCAAACATATTTTCACCAAATCTTGATGATACTTGGTGCTAATGATCAGTTCACTAATCCCACTTGGCTTCCCAAATTTATTCTTCTAGGTTGAAGCTTTGTTTCCAGTGACTGTTTGAATTTTTAGGTTTCACTCTGTTTTCTGCTATATAGATAGATGTGTTTGAAACTCTAATCAAACACGGATGTGCTAGCTCCTTGAAACTTGACCAAATGAAATAGTTCTAAGTTCTATCTCTATGGTTTGTTTCCTCTTGAAGTACCCCATGCAGAGACTGGCGAAAAAACACTTTCGTTTGAAAGGGGTTGCCAAGCTTCCAAAAAACTACTAGTTTGCTGAAATCTCAGCAAACATTTTTTCACCAATCTTGATGATACTTGGTGGTAATGATCAGTTCACTAATCCCACTTGGCTGCCCAAATTTTATTCTTCTAGTTGAAGCTTTCTTTTCAGTAACAGTTTGAATTTTTAGGTTTCACTCTGTTTTCTCCTACATAGATAGCTGTGTTTGGAATTCTAAATCAAACACGGTTTGTGCTAGCTCCTTGAAACTTGACAAAATGAAGTAGTTCTAAGTTCTATCTCTATGGTTTGTTTCCTCTTGAAGTACCTCATGCAGAGACTGGCGAAGAAACTTTCGTTGAAAGGGGTTGCCAAGCTTCCAAAAAACTACTCGTTTGCTGAAATCTCAGCAAACATTTTTTCACCAAATCTTGATGATACTTGGTGGTAATGATCAGTTCACTAAGCCCACTTGGCTGCCCAATTTTCACTCTTCTAAGTTCAAGTGTTCGTTTCCAGTAACACTTTGAATTTTAGGTTTCACTCTGTTTTCTGCTATATAGATAGATGTGTTTGAAACTCTAAATCAAACACGGTTTGTGCTAGCTCCGTGAAACTTGACAAAATGAAGTAGTTCTAAGTTCTATCTCTATGGTTTGTTTCCTCTTGAAGTACCCCATGCAGAGACTGGCGAAGAACACTTTCGTTTGAAAGGGGTTGCCAAGCTTCCAAAAAATTCTCGTTTGCTGAAATCTCAGCAAACATTTTTTCACCAAATCTTGATGATACTTGGTGGTAATGATCAGTTCACTAAGCCCACTTGGCTGCCCAATTTTCACTCTTCTAGGTTCAAGCGTTCGTTTCCAGTAACACTTTGAATTTTAGGTTTCACTCTGTTTTCTGTTATTTAGATAGATGTGTTTTGAAACTCTAAATCAAACACGGTTTGTGCTAGCTCCGTGAAACTTGACAAAATGAAGTAGTTCTAAGTTCTATCTCTATGGTTTGTTTCCTCTTGAAGTACCCCATGCAGAGACTGGCGAAGAACACTTTCGTTTGAAAGGGGTTGCCAAGCTTCCAAAAAACTACTAGTTTGCTGAAATCTCAGCAAACATTTTTTCACCAAGTCTTGATGATACTTGGTGGTAATGATCAGTTCACTAAGCCCACTTGGCTGCCCAATTTTCACTCTTCTAGGTTCAAGCGTTCGTTTCCAGTAACACTTGGAATTTTAGGTTTCACTCTGTTTTCTGCTATATAGATAGATGTCTTTGAAACTCTAAATCAAACACGGTTTTTGCTAGCTCCTTGAAACTTGACAAAATGAAGTAGTTGTTAGTTCTATCTCTATGGTTTTTTTCCTCTTGAAGTACCCCATGAAAAGACTGGCGAAAAACACTTTCGTTTGAAAGGGGTTGCCAAGCTTCCAAAAAACTACTAGTTTGCTGAAATCTCAGCAAACATTTTTTCACCAAATCTTGATGATACTTGGTGGTAATGATCAGTTCACTAAGCCCACTTGGCTTCCCAATTTTCACTCTTCTAGGTTCAAGCGTTCGTTTCCAGTAACACTTTGAATGTTTAGGTTTCACTCTGTTTTCTGCTATATAGATAGATGTGTTTGAAACTCTAAATCAAACACGGTTTGTGCTAGCTCCTTGAAACTTGACCAAATGAAGTAGTTCTAAGTTCTATCTCTATGGTTTGTTTCCTCTTGAAGTACCCCATGCAGAGACTGGCGAAACATTTCCGTTTTAAAGGGGTTGCCAAGCTTCCAAAAAACTACTAGTTTGCTGAAATCTCAGCAAACATTTTTTCACCAAATCTTGATGATACTTGGTGGTAATGATCAGTTCACTATCCCACTTGGCTGCCCAACTTTCACTCTTCTAGGTTCAAGCGTTCGTTTCCAGTAACACTTTGAAATTTTAGGTTTCACTCTGTTTTCTGCTATATAGATAGATGTCTTTGAAACTCTAAATCAAACACGTTTTTGCTAGCTCCTTGATACTTGACAAAATGAAGTAGTTGTTAGTTCTATCTCTATGTTTTTTTTTCCTCTTGAAGTACCCCATGCAGAAACTGGCGAAAAACACTTTCGTTTGAAAGGGGTTGCCAAGCTTCCAAAAAACTACTCGTTTGCTGAAATCTCAGCAAACATTTTTCACAAATCTTGATGATACTTGGTGGTAATGATCAGTTCACTAAGCCCACTTGGCTGCCCAACTTTTACTCTTCTAGGTTCAAGCGTTCGTTTCCAGTAACACTTTGAAATTTTAGGTTTCACTCTGTTTTCTGCTATATAGAATAGATGTGTTTGAAACTCTAAATCAAACACGATTTGTGCTAGCTCCTTGAACTTGACCAAATGAAGTAGTTCTAAGTTCTATCTCTATGGTTTGTTTCCTCTTGAAGTACCCCATGCAGAGACTGGCGAAAAACACTTCAGTTTGAAAGGGGTTGCCAAGCTTCCAAAAAACTACTAGTTTGCTGAAATCTCAGCAAACATTTTTTCACCAAATCTTGATGATACTTGGTGGTAATGGTCAGTTCACTAATCCACTTGTCTGCCCAAATTTTATTCTTCTAGGTTGAAGCTTTCGTTTCCAGTAACAGTTTGAATTTTTAGGTTTCACTCTGTTTTCTCCTACATAGATAGCTGTGTTTGGAATTCTAAATCAAATACGGTTTGTGCTAGCTCCTTGAAACTTGACCAAATGAAGTAGTTCTAAGTTCTATCTCTTGTTTGTTTCCTCTTGAAGTACCCCATGCAGAGACTGGCGAAAAACACTTTCGTTTGAAAGGGGTTGCCAAGCTTCCAAAAAACTACTAGTTTGCTGAAATCTCAGCAAATATTTTTTCACCAAATCTTGATGATACTTGGTGGTAATGATGAGCTCACTAGCCCACTTGGCTGCCCAATTTTCACTCTTCTAGGTTCAAGTGTTCGTTTTCAGTAACACTTTGAATTTTAGGTTTCACTCTGTTTTCTGCTTATAGATAGATGTGTTTGAAACTCTAAATCAACACGGTTTGTGCTAGCTCCTTGAAACTTGACCAAATGAAGTAGTTCTAAGTTCTATCTCTATGGATTGTTTCCTCTTGAAGTACCCCATGCAGAGACTGGCGAAAACACTTTCGTTAAAGGGGTTGCCAAGCTTCCAAAAAACTACTGGTTTGCTGAAATCTCAGCAAACATTTTTTCACCAAATCTTGATGATACTTGGTGGTAATGATCAGTTCACTAATCCCACTTGGCTGCCCAAATTTTATTCTTCTAGGTTGAAGCTTTCGTTTCCAGTAACAGTTTGAATTTTTAGGTTTCACTCTGTTTTCTCCTACATAGATAGCTGTGTTTGGTATTCTAAATCAAACACGGTTTGTGCTAGCTCCTTGAAACTTGACCAAATGAAGTAGTTCTAAGTTCTATCTCTATGGTTTGTTTCCTCTTGAAGTACCCCATGCAGAGACTGGCGAAGAACACTTTCGTTTGAAAGGGGTTGCCAAGCTTCCAAAAAACTTCTGGTTTGCTGAAATCTCAGCAAACATTTTTTCACCAAATCTTGATGATACTTGGTGGTAATGATCAGTTCACTAATCCCACTTGGCTGCGAAAATTTTATTCTTCTAGGTTTGAAGCTTTCGTTTCCAGTAACAGTTTGAATTTTTAGGTTTCACTCTCTTTCTCCTACATAGATAGCTGTGTTTGGAATTCTAAATCAAACACGGTTTGTGCTAGCTCCTTGAAACTTGACCAAATGAAGTAGTTCTAAGTTCTATCTCTATGGTTTGTTTCCTCTTGAAGTACCCCATGCAGAGACTGGCGAAAAACACTTTCGTTTGAAAGGGGTTGCCAAGCTTCCAAAAAACTACTAGTTTGCTGAAATCTCAGCAAACATTTTTCACCAAAACTTGATGATACTTGGTGGTAATGATCAGTTCACTAAGCCCACTTGGCAGCGCAATTTTTACTCTTCTAGGTTCAAGCGTTCGTTTCCAGTAACACTTGAAATTTTAGGTTTCACTCTGTTTTCTGCTATATAGATAGATGTGTTTGAAACTCTAAATCAAACACGGTTTGTGCTAGCTCCGTGAAACTTGACAAAATGAAGTAGTTCTAAGTTCTATCTCTATGGTTTGTTTCCTCTTGAAGTACCCCATGCAGAGACTGGCGAAGAACACTTTCGTTTGAAAGGGGTTGCCAAGCTTCCAAAAAACTTCTCGTTTGCTGAAATCTCAGCAAACATTTTTTCACCAAATCTTGATGATACTTGGTGGTAATGATCAGTTCACTAATCCCACTTGGCTGCCCAACTTTCACTCTTCTAGGTTCAAGCGTTCGTTTCCAGTAACAGTTTCAATTTTTAGGTTTCACTCTGTTTTCTGTTATATAGATAGATGTGTTTGAAACTCTAAATCAAACACGGTTTGTGCTAGCTCCGTGAAACTTGACAAAATGAAGTTAGTTCTAAGTTCTATCTCTATGGTTTGTTTCCTCTTGAAGTACCCCATGCAGAGACTGGCGAAAAACACTTTCGTTTGAAAGGGGTTGCCAAGCTTCCAAAAAACTACAAGTTTGCTGAAATCTCAGCAAACATTTTTTCACCAAGTCTTGATGATACTTGGTGGTAATGATCAGTTCACTAAGCCCACTTGGCTGCCCAATTTTCACTCTTCTAGGTTCAAGCGTTCGTTCCAGTAACACTTTGAATTTTTAGTTTCACTCTGTTTTCTGCTATATAGATAGATGTCTTTGAAACTCTAAATCAAACACGGTTTTTGCCAGCTCCTTGAAACTTGACAAAATGAAGTAGTTGTTAGTTCTATCTCTATGGTTTTTTTCCTCTTGAAGTACCCCATGCAGAGACTGGCGAGAAAACACTTTCGTTTGAAAGGGGTTGCCAAGCTTCCAAAAAACTACTAGTTTGCTGAAATCTCAGCAAACATTTTTTCACCAAATCTTGATGATACTTGGTGGTAATGATCAGTTCACTAAGCCCACTTGGCTGCCCAATTTTATTCTTCTAGGTTGAAGCTTTCGTTTCCAGTGACTGTTTGAATTTTTAGGTTTCACTCTGTTTTCTGCTATATAGATAGATGTGTTTGAAACTCTAAATCAAACACGGTTTGTGCTAGCTCCTTGAAACTTGACCAAATGAAGTAGTTCTAAGTTCTATCTCTATGGTTTGTTTCCTCTTGAAGTACCCCATGCAGAGACTGGCGAAAAACTTCTTGTTTTAAAGGGGTTGCCAAGCTTCCAAAAAACTACTAGTTTGCTGAAATCTCAGCAAACATTTTTTCACCAAAACTTGATGATACTTGGTGGAAATGATCAGTTCACTAAGCCCACTTGGCAGCGCATTTTTACTCTCCTAGGTTCAAGCGTTCGTTTCCAGTAACACTTTGAAATTTTAGGTTTCACTCTGTTTTCTGCTATATAGATAGATGTGTTTGAAACTCTAAATCAAACACGGTTTGTGCTAGCTCCGTGAAACTTGACAAAATGAAGTAGTTCTAAGTTCTATCTCTATGGTTTGTTTCCTCTTGAAGTACCCATGCAGAGACTGGCGAAGAACACTTTCGTTTGAAAGGGGTTGCCAAGCTTCCAAAAAACTACTAGTTTGCTGAAATCTCAGCAAACATTTTTTCACCAAGTCTTGATGATACTTGGTGGTAATGATCAGTTGACTAAGCCCACTTGGCTGCCCAATTTTCACTCTTCTAGGTTCAAGCGTTCGTTTCCAGTAACACTTTGAATTTTTAGGTTTCACTCTGTTTTCTGCTATATAGATAGATGTCTTTGAAACTCTAAATCAAACACGGTTTGTGCTAGCTGCTTGAAACTTGACGAAATGAAGTAGTTGTTAGTTCTATCTGTATGGTTTTTTTCCTCTTGAAGTACCCCATGCAGAGACTGGCGAAAAACACTTTCGTTTGAAAGGGTTGCCAAGCTTCCAAAAAACTACTAGTTTGCTGAAATCTCAGCAAACATTTTTTCACCAAATCTTGATGATATTTGGTGGTAATGATCAGTTCACTAAGCCCACTTGGCTGCCCAAATTTTATTCTTCTAGGTTGAAGCTTTCGTTTCTAGTGACTGTTTGAAATTTTAGGTTTCACTCTGTTTTCTGCTATATAGATAGATGTGTTTGAAACTCTAAATCAAACACGGTTTGTGCTAGCTCCTTGAAACTTGACCAAATGAAGTAGTTCTAAGTTCTATCTCTATGGTTTGTTTCCTCTTGAAGTACCCCATGCAGAGACTGGCGAAAAACACTTCCGTTTAAAGGGGTTTCCAAGCTTCCAAAAAACAACTAGTTTGCTGAAATCTCAGCAAACATTTTTTCACCAAAACTTGATGATACTTGGTGGTAATGATCAGTTCACTAAGCCCACTTGGCTGCCCAATTTTTACTCTTCTGGGTTCAAGCGTTCGTTTCCAGTAACACTTTGAAATTTTAGGTTTCACTCTGTTTTCTGCTATATAGATAGATGTCTTTGAAAACTCTAAAACAAACACGGTTTTGCTAGCTCCTTGATACTTGACAAAATGAAGTAGTTTGTTAGTTCTATCTCTATGGTTTTTTTCCTCTTGAAGTACCCCATGCAGAAACTGGCGAAAAACACTTTCGTTTGAAAGGGGTTGCCAAGCTTCCAAAAAACTACTAGTTTGCTGAAATCTCAGCAAACATTTTTCACCAAATCTTGATGATACTTGGTGGTAATGATCAGTTCACTAAGCCCACTTGGCTGCCCAATTTTTTACTCTCCTAGTCAAGCGTTCGTTTCCAGTAACACTTTGAAATTTTAGGTTTCACTCTGTTTTCTGCTATATAGATAGATGTGTTTGAAACTCTAAATCAAACACGGTTTGTGCTAGCTCCTTGAAACTTGACCAAATGAAGTAGTTCTAAGTTCTATCTCTATGGTTTGTTTCCTCTTGAAGTACCCCATGCAGAGAATGGCGAAAAACACTTCAGTTTGAAAGGGGTTGCCAAGCTTCCAAAAAACTACTAGTTTGCTGAAATCTCAGCAAACATTTTTTCACCAAATCTTGATGATACTTGGTGGTAATGGTCAGTTCACTAATCCCACTTGTCTGCCCAAATTTTATTCTTCTAGGTTGAAGCTTTCGTTTCCAGTAACAGTTTGAATTTTTAGGTTTCACTCTGTTTTCTCCTACATAGATAGCTGTGTTTGGAATTCTAAATCAAACACGGTTTGTGCTAGTTCCTTGAAACTTGACCAAATGAAGTAGTTCTAAGTTCTATCTCTTGTTTGTTTCCTCTTTAAGTACCCCATGCAGAGACTGGCGAAAAACACTTTCGTTTGAAAGGGGTTGCCAAGCTTCCAAAAAACTACTAGTTTGCTGAAATCTCAGCAAACATTTTTTCACCAAATCTTGATGATACTTGGTGGTAATGATGAGCTCACTAAGCCCACTTGGCTGCCCAAATTTTATTCTTCTAGGTTGAAGCTTTCGTTTCCAGTGACTGTTTGAATTTTTAGGTTTCACTCTGTTTTCTGCTATATAGATAGATGTGTTTGAAACTCTAAATCAAACACGGTTTGTGCTAGCTCCTTGAAACTTGAGAAAATGAATTAGTTCTACGTTCTATCTCTATGGTTTGTTTCCTCTTGAAGTACCCCATGCAGAGACTGATGAAAAACACTTTCGTTTTAAAGGGTTTGCCAAGCTTCCAAAAAACTACTAGTTTGCTGAAATCTGAGCAAACATTTTTTCACCAAAACTTGATGATACTTGGTGGTAGTGATCAGTTCACTAAGCCCACTTGGCTGCCCAATTTTTACTCTTCTAGGTTCAAGCGTTCGTTTCCAGTAACACTTTGAAATTTTAGGTTTCACTCTGTTTTCTGCTATATAGATAGATGTCTTTGAAACTCTAAAACAAACACGGTTTGTGCTAGCTCCTTGAAACTTGACAAAATGAAGTAGTTGTAAGTTCTATCTCTATGGTTTGTTTCCTCTTGAAGTACCCCATGCAGAGACTGGTGAAAAACACTTTCGTTTGAAAGGGGTTGCCAAGCTTCCAAAAACTACTAGTTTGCTGAAATCTCAGCAAACATTTTTTCACCAAATCTTGTTGATACTTGGTGGTAATGATCAGTTCACTAATCCCACTTGGCTGCCCAATTTTTATTCTTCTAGGTTGAAGCATTGGTTTCCAGTAACAGTTTGAATTTTTAGGTTTCACTCTGTTTTCTCCTACATAGATAGCTGTGTTTGGAATTCTAAATCAAACACGGTTTGTGCTGGCTCCTTGAAACTTGACCAAATGAAGTAGTTCTAAGTTCTATCTCTATGGTTTGTTTCCTCTTGAAGTACCCCATGCAGAGACTGGCGAAAAACACTTTCGTTTGAAAGGGGTTGCCAAGCTTCGAAAAAATTACTAGTTTGCTGAAATCTCAGCAAACATTTTTTCACCAAATCTTGATGATACTTGGTGGTAATGATCAGTTCACTAAGCCCACTTGGCTGCCCAATTTTCACTCTTCTAGGTTTAAGCGTTCGTTTCCAGTAACACTTTGAATTGTTAGGTTTCACTCTGTTTTCTGCTATATAGATAGATGTGTTTGAAACTCTAAATCAAACACGGTTTGTGCTAGCTCCTTGAAACTTGAGCAAATGAAGTAGTTCTAAGTTCTATCTCTATGGATTGTTTCCTCTTGAAGTACCCCATGCAGAGACTGGCGAAAAACACTTTCGTTTTAAAGGGGTTGCCAAGCTTCCAAAAAACTACTAGTTTGCTGAAATCTCAGCAAACTTTTTTTCACCAAATCTTGATGATACTTGGTGGTAATGATCAGTTCACTAATCCCACTTGGCTGCCCAAATTTTATTCTTCTAGGTTGAAGCTTTCGTTTCCAGTAACAGTTTGAATTTTTAGGTTTCACTCTGTTTTCTCCTACATAGATAGCTGTGTTTGGTATTCTAAATCAAACACGGTTTGTGCTAGCTCCTTGAAACTTGACCAAATGAAGTAGTTCTAAGTTCTATCTCTATGGTTTGTTTCCTCTTGAAGTACCCCATGCAGAGACTGGCGAAGAACACTTTCGTTTGAAAGGGGTTGCCAAGCTTCCAAAAAACTACTCGTTTGCTGAAATCTCAGCAAACATTTTTTCACCAAATCTTGATGATACTTGGTGGTAATGATCAGTTCACTAAGCCCACTTGGCTGCCCAATTTTCACTCTTCTAGGTTCAAGCGTTCGTTTCCAGTAACACTTTGAATTTTTAGGTTTCACTCTGTTTTCTGTTATATAGATAGATGTGTTTGAAACTCTAAATCAAACACGGTTTGTGCTAGCTCCTTGAAACTTGACAAAATGAAGTAGTTCTAAGTTCTATCTCTATGGTTGTTTCCTCTTGAAGTACCCCATGCAGAGACTGGCGAAAAACACTTTCGTTTGAAAGGGGTTGCCAAGCTTCCAAAAAACTACTAGTTTGCTGAAATCTCAGCAAACATTTTTTCACCAAATCTTGATGATACTTTTTGGTAATGATCAGTTCACTAATCCCACTTGGCTGCCCAAATTTTATTCTTCTAGGTTGAAGCTTTCGTTTCCAGTAACAGTTTGAATTTTTAGGTTTCACTCTGTTTTCTCCTACATAGATAGCTGTGTTTGGAATTCTAAATCAAACACGGTTTGTGCTAGCTCCTTGAAACTTGACCAAATGAAGTAGTTCTAAGTTCTATCTGTATGGTTTGTTTCCTCTTGAAGTACCCCATGCAGAGACTGGCGAAAAACACTTTCGTTTTAAAGGGGTTGCCAAGCTTCCAAAAAACTACTAGTTTGCTGAAATCTCAGCAAACATTTTTTCACCAAATCTTGATGATACTTGGTGGTAATGATCAGTTCACTAAGCCCACTTGGCTGCCCAATTTTCACTCTTCTAGGTTCAAGCGTTCGTTTCCAGTAACACTTTGAATTTTTAGGTTTCACTCTGTTTTCTGTTATATAGATAGATGTGTTTGAAACTCTAAATCAAACACGGTTTGTGCTAGCTCCTTGAAACTTGACAAAATGAAGTAGTTCTAAGTTCTATCTCTATGGATTGTTTCCTCTTGAAGTACCCCATGCAGAGACTGGCGAAAAACACTTTCGTTTTAAAGGGGTTGCCAAGCTTCCAAAAAACTACTAGTTTGCTGAAATCTCAGCAAACATTTTTTCACCAAAACTTGATGATACTTGGTGGTAATGATCAGTTCACTAAGCCCACTTGGCTGCCCAATTTTTACTCTTCTAGGTTCTAGCGTTCGTTTCCAGTAACACTTTGAAATTTTAGGTTTCACTCTGTTTTCTGCTATATAGATAGATGTCTTTGAAACTCTAAATCAAACACGGTTTTTGCTATCTCCTTGAAACTTGACAAAATGAAGTAGTTGTTAGTTCTATCTCTATGGTTTTTTTCCTCTTGAAGTACCCCATGCAGAGACTGGCGAAAAACACTTTCGTTTGAAAGGGGTTGCCAAGCTTCCAAAAAACTACTAGTTTGCTGAAATCTCAGCAAACATTTTTTCACCAAATCTTGATGATACTTTTTGGTAATGATCAGTTCACTAATCCCACTTGGCTGCCCAAATTTTATTCTTCTAGGTTGAAGCTTTCGTTTCCAGTAACAGTTTGAATTTTTAGGTTTCACTCTGTTTTCTCCTACATAGATAGCTGTGTTTGGAATTCTAAATCAAACAAGGTTTGTGCTAGCTCCTTGAAACTTGACCAAATGAAGTAGTTCTAAGTTCTATCTCTATGGTTTGTTTCCTCTTGAAGTACCCCATGCAGAGACTGGCGAAAACCACTTTCGTTTGAAAGGGGTTGCCAAGCTTCCAAAAAACTACTAGTTTGCTGAAATCTCAGCAAACATTTTTTCACCAAATCTTGATGATACTTGGTGGTAATGATCAGTTCACTAATCCCACTTGGCTGCCCAACTTTCACACTTCTAGGTTCAAGCGTTCGTTTCCAGTAACAGTTTGAATTTTTAGGTTTTACTCTGTTTTCTGCTATATAGATAGATGTGTTTATAACTCTAAATCAAACACGGTTTGTGCTAGCTCCGTGAAAATTGACAAAATGAAGTACTTCTAAGTTCTATCTCTATGGTTTGTTTCCTCTTGAAGTACCCCATGCAGAGACTGGCGAAGAACACTTTCGTTTGAAAGGGGTTGCCAAGCTTCCAAAAAACTTCTGGTTTGCTGAAATCTCAGCAAACATTTTTTCACCAAATCTTGATGATACTTGGTGGTAATGATCAGTTCACTAAGCCCACTTGGCTGCCCAATTTTCACTCTTCTAGGTTCAAGCGTTCGTTTCCAGTAACACTTTGAATTTTTAGGTTTCACTCTGTTTTCTGTTATATAGATAGATGTGTTTGAAACTCTAAATCAAACACGGTTTGTGCTAGCTCCTTGAAACTTGACAAAATGAAGTAGTTGTTAGTTCTATCTCAATGGTTTTTTTCCTCTTGAAGTACCCCATGCAGAGACTGGCGAAAAACACTTTCGTTTGAAAGGGGTTGCCAAGCTTCCAAAAAACTACTAGTTTGCTGAAATCTCAGCAAACATTTTTTCACCAAATCTTGATGATACTTGGTGGTAATGATCAGTTCACGAATCCCACTTGGCTGCCCAAATTTTATTCTTCTAGGTTGAAGCTTTCGTTTCCAGTGACTGTTTGAATTTTTAGGTTTCACTCTGTTTTCTGCTATATAGATAGATGTGTTTGAAACTCTAAATCAAACACGGTTTGTGCTAGCTCCTTGAAACTTGACCAAATGAAGTAGTTCTAAGTTCTATCTCTATGGTTTGTTTCCTCTTGAAGTACCCCATGCAGAGACTGGCGAAAAACACTTCCGTTTGAAAGGGGTTGCCAAGCTTCCAAAAAACTACTAGTTTGCTGAAATCTCAGCAAACATTTTTTCACCAAATCTTGATGATACTTTTTGGTAATGATCAGTTCACTAATCCCACTTGGCTGCCCAAATTTTATTCTTCTAGGTTGAAGCTTTCGTTTCCAGTAACAGTTTGAATTTTTAGGTTTCACTCTGTTTTCTCCTACATAGATAGCTGTGTTAGGAAAACTAAATCAAACACGGTTTGTGCTAGCTCCTTGAAACTTGACCAAATGAAGTAGTTCTAAGTTCTATCTCTATGGTTTGTTTCCTCTTGAAGTACCCCATGCAGAGACTGGCGAAAAACACTTTCGTTTGAAAGGGGTTGCCAAGCTTCCAAAAAACTACTAGTTTGCTGAAATCTCAGCAAACATTTTTTCACCAAATCTTGATGATACTTGGTGGTAATGATCAGTTCACTAATCCCACTTGGCTGCCCAACTTTCACACTTCTAGGTTCAAGCGTTCGTTTCCAGTAACAGTTTGAATTTTTAGGTTTTACTCTGTTTTCTGCTATATAAATAGATGTGTTTATAACTCTAAATCAAACACGGTTTGTGCTAGCTCCGTGAAACTTGACAAAATGAAGTAGTTCTAAGTTCTATCTCTATGGTTTGTTTCCTCTTGAAGTACCCCATGCAGAGACTGGCGAAGAACACTTTCGTTTGAAAGGGGTTGCCAAGCTTCCAAAAAACTACTAGTTTGCTGAAATCTCAGCAAACATTTATTCACCAAATCTTGATGATACTTTGTGGTAATGATCAGTTCACTAAGCCCACTTGGCTGCCCAATTTTCACTCTTCTAGGTTCAAGCGTTCGTTTCCAGTAACACTTTGAATTTTTAGGTTTCACTCTGTTTTCTGTTATATAGATAGATGTGTTTGAAACTCTAAATCAAACACGGTTTGTGCTAGCTCCTTGAAACTTAACAAAATGAAGTAGTTGTTAGTTCTATCTCAATGGTATTTTTCCTCTCGAAGTACCCCATGCAGAGACTGGCGAAAAACACTTTCGTTTGAAAGGGGTTGCCAAGCTTCCAAAAAACTACTAGTTTGCTGAAATCTCAGCAAACATTTTTTCACCAAATCTTGATGATACTTGGTGGTAATGATCAGTTCACGAATCCCACTTGGCTGCCCAAATTTTATTCTTCTAGGTTGAAGCTTTCGTTTCCAGTGACTGTTTGAATTTTTAGGTTTCACTCTGTTTTCTGCTATATAGATAGATGTGTTTGAAACTCTAAATCAAACACGGTTTGTGCTAGCTCCTTGAAACTTGACCAAATGAAGTAGTTCTAAGTTCTATCTCTATGGTTTGTTTCCTCTTGAAGTACCCCATGCAGAGACTGGCGAAAAACACTTCCGTTTGAAAGGGGTTGCCAAGCTTCCAAAAAACTACTAGTTTGCTGAAATCTCAGCAAACATTTTTCACCAAATCTTGATGATACTTTTTGGTAATGATCAGTTCACTAATCCCACTTGGCTGCCCAAATTTTATTCTTCTAGGTTGAAGCTTTCGTTTCCAGTAACAGTTTGAATTTTTAGGTTTCACTCTGTTTTCTCCTACATAGATAGCTGTGTTTGGAATTCTAAATCAAACACGGTTTGTGCTAGCTCCTTGAAACTTGACCAAATGAAGTAGTTCTAAGTTCTATCTCTATGGTTTGTTTCCTCTTGAAGTACCCCATGCAGAGACTGGCGAAAAACACTTTCGTTTGAAAGGGGTTGCCAAGCTTCCAAAAAACTACTAGTTTGCTGAAATCTCAGCAAACATTTTTTCACCAAATCTTGATGATACTTGGTGGTAATGATCAGTTCACTAATCCCACTTGGCTGCCCAACTTTCACACTTCTAGGTTCAAGCGTTCGTTTCCAGTAACAGTTTGAATTTTTAGGTTTTACTCTGTTTTCTGCTATATAAATAGATGTGTTTATAACTCTAAATCAAACACGGTTTGTGCTAGCTCCGTGAAACTTGACAAAATGAAGTAGTTCTAAGTTCTATCTCTATGGTTTGTTTCCTCTTGAAGTACCCCATGCAGAGACTGGCGAAGAACACTTTCGTTTGAAAGGGGTTGCCAAGCTTCCAAAAAACTACTAGTTTGCTGAAATCTCAGCAAACATTTTTTCACCAAATCTTGATGATACTTGGTGGTAATGATCAGTTCACTAAGCCCACTTGGCTGCCCAATTTTCACTCTTCTAGGTTCAAGCGTTCGTTTCCAGTAACACTTTGAATTTTTAGGTTTCACTCTGTTTTCTGCTATATAGATAGATGTGTTTGAAACTCTAAATCAAACACGGTTTGTGCTAGCTCCTTGAAACTTGACAAAATGAAGTAGTTCTAAGTTCTATCTCTATGGTTTGTTTCCTCTTGAAGTACCCCATGCAGAGACTGGTGAAAAACACTTTCGTTTTAAAGGGGTTGCCAAGCTTCCAAAAAACTACTAGTTTGCTGAAATCTCAGCAAACATTTTTTCACCAAAACTTGATGATACTTGGTGGTAATGATCAGTTCACTAAGCCCACTTGGCTGCCCAATTTTTACTCTTCTAGGTTCTAGCGTTCGTTTCCAGTAACACTTTGAAATTTTAGGTTTCACTCTGTTTTCTGCTATATAGATAGATGTGTTTGAAACTCTAAATCAAACACGGTTTGTGCTAGCTCCTTGAAACTTGACAAAATGAAGTAGTTGTTAGTTCTATCTCTATGGTTTTTTTCCTCTTGAAGTACCCCATGCAGAGACTGGCGAAAAACACTTTCGTTTGAAAGGGGTTGCCAAGCTTCCAAAAAACTACTAGTTTGCTGAAATCTCAGCAAACATTTTTTCACCAAATCTTGATGATACTTTTTGGTAATGATCAGTTCACTAATCCCACTTGGCTGCCCAAATTTTATTCTTCTAGGTTGAAGCTTTCGTTTCCAGTAACAGTTTGAATTTTTAGGTTTCACTCTGTTTTCTCCTACATAGATAGCTGTGTTTGGAATTCTAAATCAAACAAGGTTTGTGCTAGCTCCTTGAAACTTGACCAAATGAAGTAGTTCTAAGTTCTATCTCTATGGTTTGTTTCCTCTTGAAGTACCCCATGCAGAGACTGGCGAAAACCACTTTCGTTTGAAAGGGGTTGCCAAGCTTCCAAAAAACTACTAGTTTGCTGAAATCTCAGCAAACATTTTTTCACCAAATCTTGATGATACTTGGTGGTAATGATCAGTTCACTAATCCCACTTGGCTGCCCAACTTTCACACTTCTAGGTTCAAGCGTTCGTTTCCAGTAACAGTTTGAATTTTTAGGTTTTACTCTGTTTTCTGCTATATAGATAGATGTGTTTATAACTCTAAATCAAACACGGTTTGTGCTAGCTCCGTGAAAATTGACAAAATGAAGTACTTCTAAGTTCTATCTCTATGGTTTGTTTCCTCTTGAAGTACCCCATGCAGAGACTGGCGAAGAACACTTTCGTTTGAAAGGGGTTGCCAAGCTTCCAAAAAACTTCTGGTTTGCTGAAATCTCAGCAAACATTTTTTCACCAAATCTTGATGATACTTGGTGGTAATGATCAGTTCACTAAGCCCACTTGGCTGCCCAATTTTCACTCTTCTAGGTTCAAGCGTTCGTTTCCAGTAACACTTTGAATTTTTAGGTTTCACTCTGTTTTCTGTTATATAGATAGATGTGTTTGAAACTCTAAATCAAACACGGTTTGTGCTAGCTCCTTGAAACTTGACAAAATGAAGTAGTTGTTAGTTCTATCTCAATGGTTTTTTTCCTCTTGAAGTACCCCATGCAGAGACTGGCGAAAAACACTTTCGTTTGAAAGGGGTTGCCAAGCTTCCAAAAAACTACTAGTTTGCTGAAATCTCAGCAAACATTTTTTCACCAAATCTTGATGATACTTGGTGGTAATGATCAGTTCACGAATCCCACTTGGCTGCCCAAATTTTATTCTTCTAGGTTGAAGCTTTCGTTTCCAGTGACTGTTTGAATTTTTAGGTTTCACTCTGTTTTCTGCTATATAGATAGATGTGTTTGAAACTCTAAATCAAACACGGTTTGTGCTAGCTCCTTGAAACTTGACCAAATGAAGTAGTTCTAAGTTCTATCTCTATGGTTTGTTTCCTCTTGAAGTACCCCATGCAGAGACTGGCGAAAAACACTTCCGTTTGAAAGGGGTTGCCAAGCTTCCAAAAAACTACTAGTTTGCTGAAATCTCAGCAAACATTTTTTCACCAAATCTTGATGATACTTTTTGGTAATGATCAGTTCACTAATCCCACTTGGCTGCCCAAATTTTATTCTTCTAGGTTGAAGCTTTCGTTTCCAGTAACAGTTTGAATTTTTAGGTTTCACTCTGTTTTCTCCTACATAGATAGCTGTGTTAGGAAAACTAAATCAAACACGGTTTGTGCTAGCTCCTTGAAACTTGACCAAATGAAGTAGTTCTAAGTTCTATCTCTATGGTTTGTTTCCTCTTGAAGTACCCCATGCAGATACTGGCGAAAAACACTTTCGTTTGAAAGGGGTTGCCAAGCTTCCAAAAAACTACTAGTTTGCTGAAATCTCAGCAAACATTTTTTCACCAAATCTTGATGATACTTGGTGGTAATGATCAGTTCACTAATCCCACTTGGCTGCCCAACTTTCACACTTCTAGGTTCAAGCGTTCGTTTCCAGTAACAGTTTGAATTTTTAGGTTTTACTCTGTTTTCTGCTATATAAATAGATGTGTTTATAACTCTAAATCAAACACGGTTTGTGCTAGCTCCGTGAAACTTGACAAAATGAAGTAGTTCTAAGTTCTATCTCTATGGTTTGTTTCCTCTTGAAGTACCCCATGCAGAGACTGGCGAAAAACACTTCCGTTTGAAAGGGGTTGCCAAGCTTCCAAAAAACTACTAGTTTGCTGAAATCTCAGCAAACATTTTTTCACCAAATCTTGATGATACTTTTTGGTAATGATCAGTTCACTAATCCCACTTGGCTGCCCAAATTTTATTCTTCTAGGTTGAAGCTTTCGTTTCCAGTAACAGTTTGAATTTTTAGGTTTCACTCTGTTTTCTCCTACATAGATAGCTGTGTTTGGAATTCTAAATCAAACACGGTTTGTGCTAGCTCCTTGAAACTTGACCAAATGAAGTAGTTCTAAGTTCTATCTCTATGGTTTGTTTCCTCTTGAAGTACCCCATGCAGAGACTGGCGAAAAACACTTTCGTTTGAAAGGGGTTGCCAAGCTTCCAAAAAACTACTAGTTTGCTGAAATCTCAGCAAACATTTTTTCACCAAATCTTGATGATACTTGGTGGTAATGATCAGTTCACTAATCCCACTTGGCTGCCCAACTTTCACACTTCTAGGTTCAAGCGTTCGTTTCCAGTAACAGTTTGAATTTTTAGGTTTTACTCTGTTTTCTGCTATATAAATAGATGTGTTTATAACTCTAAATCAAACACGGTTTGTGCTAGCTCCGTGAAACTTGACAAAATGAAGTAGTTCTAAGTTCTATCTCTGTGGTTTGTTTCCTCTTGAAGTACCCCATGCAGAGACTGGCGAAGAACACTTTCGTTTGAAAGGGGTTGCCAAGCTTCCAAAAAACTACTAGTTTGCTGAAATCTCAGCAAACATTTTTTCACCAAATATTGATGATACTTGGTGGTAATGATCAGTTCACTAAGCCCACTTGGCTGCCCAATTTTCACTCTTCTAGGTTCAAGCGTTCGTTTCCAGTAACACTTTGAATTTTTAGGTTTCACTCTGTTTTCTGTTATATAGATAGATGTGTTTGAAACTCTAAATCAAACACGGTTTGTGCTAGCTCCTTGAAACTTGACAAAATGAAGTAGTTCTAAGTTCTATCTCTATGGATTGTTTCCTCTTGAAGTACCCCATGCAGAGACTGGTGAAAAACACTTTCGTTTTAAAGGGGTTGCCAAGCTTCCAAAAAACTACTAGTTTGCTGAAATCTCAGCAAACATTTTTTCACCAAAACTTGATGATACTTGGTGGTAATGATCAGTTCACTAAGCCCACTTGGCTGCCCAATTTTTACTCTTCTAGGTTCTAGCGTTCGTTTCCAGTAACACTTTGAAATTTTAGGTTTCACTCTGTTTTCTGCTATATAGATAGATGTGTTTGAAACTCTAAATCAAACACGTTTTTTGCTATCTCCTTGAAACTTGACAAAATGAAGTAGTTGTTAGTTCTATCTCTATGGTTTTTTTCCTCTTGAAGTACCCCATGCAGAGACTGGCGAAAAACACTTTCGTTTGAAAGGGGTTGCCAAGCTTCCAAAAAACTACTAGTTTGCTGAAATCTCAGCAAACATTTTTTCACCAAATCTTGATGATACTTTTTGGTAATGATCAGTTCACTAATCCCACTTGGCTGCCCAAATTTTATTCTTCTAGGTTGAAGCTTTCGTTTCCAGTAACAGTTTGAATTTTTAGGTTTCACTCTGTTTTCTCCTACATAGATAGCTGTGTTTGGAATTCTAAATCAAACAAGGTTTGTGCTAGCTCCTTGAAACTTGACCAAATGAAGTAGTTCTAAGTTCTATCTCTATGGTTTGTTTCCTCTTGAAGTACCCCATGCAGAGACTGGCGAAAACCACTTTCGTTTGAAAGGGGTTGCCAAGCTTCCAAAAAACTACTAGTTTGCTGAAATCTCAGCAAACATTTTTTCACCAAATCTTGATGATACTTGGTGGTAATGATCAGTTCACTAATCCCACTTGGCTGCCCAACTTTCACACTTCTAGGTTCAAGCGTTCGTTTCCAGTAACAGTTTGAATTTTTAGGTTTTACTCTGTTTTCTGCTATATAGATAGATGTGTTTATAACTCTAAATCAAACACGGTTTGTGCTAGCTCCGTGAAAATTGACAAAATGAAGTACTTCTAAGTTCTATCTCTATGGTTTGTTTCCTCTTGAAGTACCCCATGCAGAGACTGGCGAAGAACACTTTCGTTTGAAAGGGGTTGCCAAGC
Source organism: Callospermophilus lateralis (assembly GCF_048772815.1). Lineage (NCBI taxonomy): Eukaryota > Metazoa > Chordata > Mammalia > Rodentia > Sciuridae > Callospermophilus > Callospermophilus lateralis. The sequence continues at coordinate 74,170 of NW_027514979.1, read as the reverse complement.
TTCCAAAAAACTTCTGGTTTGCTGAAATCTCAGCAAACATTTTTTCACCAAATCTTGATGATACTTGGTGGTAATGATCAGTTCACTAAGCCCACTTGGCTGCCCAATTTTCACTCTTCTAGGTTCAAGCGTTCGTTTCCAGTAACACTTTGAATTTTTAGGTTTCACTCTGTTTTCTGTTATATAGATAGATGTGTTTGAAACTCTAAATCAAACACGGTTTGTGCTAGCTCCTTGAAACTTGACAAAATGAAGTAGTTGTTAGTTCTATCTCAATGGTTTTTTTCCTCTTGAAGTACCCCATGCAGAGACTGGCGAAAAACACTTTCGTTTGAAAGGGGTTGCCAAGCTTCCAAAAAACTACTAGTTTGCTGAAATCTCAGCAAACATTTTTTCACCAAATCTTGATGATACTTGGTGGTAATGATCAGTTCACGAATCCCACTTGGCTGCCCAAATTTTATTCTTCTAGGTTGAAGCTTTCGTTTCCAGTGACTGTTTGAATTTTTAGGTTTCACTCTGTTTTCTGCTATATAGATAGATGTGTTTGAAACTCTAAATCAAACACGGTTTGTGCTAGCTCCTTGAAACTTGACCAAATGAAGTAGTTCTAAGTTCTATCTCTATGGTTTGTTTCCTCTTGAAGTACCCCATGCAGAGACTGGCGAAAAACACTTCCGTTTGAAAGGGGTTGCCAAGCTTCCAAAAAACTACTAGTTTGCTGAAATCTCAGCAAACATTTTTTCACCAAATCTTGATGATACTTTTTGGTAATGATCAGTTCACTAATCCCACTTGGCTGCCCAAATTTTATTCTTCTAGGTTGAAGCTTTCGTTTCCAGTAACAGTTTGAATTTTTAGGTTTCACTCTGTTTTCTCCTACATAGATAGCTGTGTTAGGAAAACTAAATCAAACACGGTTTGTGCTAGCTCCTTGAAACTTGACCAAATGAAGTAGTTCTAAGTTCTATCTCTATGGTTTGTTTCCTCTTGAAGTACCCCATGCAGAGACTGGCGAAAAACACTTTCGTTTGAAAGGGGTTGCCAAGCTTCCAAAAAACTACTAGTTTGCTGAAATCTCAGCAAACATTTTTTCACCAAATCTTGATGATACTTGGTGGTAATGATCAGTTCACTAATCCCACTTGGCTGCCCAACTTTCACACTTCTAGGTTCAAGCGTTCGTTTCCAGTAACAGTTTGAATTTTTAGGTTTTACTCTGTTTTCTGCTATATAAATAGATGTGTTTATAACTCTAAATCAAACACGGTTTGTGCTAGCTCCGTGAAACTTGACAAAATGAAGTAGTTCTAAGTTCTATCTCTATGGTTTGTTTCCTCTTGAAGTACCCCATGCAGAGACTGGCGAAGAACACTTTCGTTTGAAAGGGGTTGCCAAGCTTCCAAAAAACTACTAGTTTGCTGAAATCTCAGCAAACATTTATTCACCAAATCTTGATGATACTTTGTGGTAATGATCAGTTCACTAAGCCCACTTGGCTGCCCAATTTTCACTCTTCTAGGTTCAAGCGTTCGTTTCCAGTAACACTTTGAATTTTTAGGTTTCACTCTGTTTTCTGTTATATAGATAGATGTGTTTGAAACTCTAAATCAAACACGGTTTGTGCTAGCTCCTTGAAACTTAACAAAATGAAGTAGTTGTTAGTTCTATCTCAATGGTATTTTTCCTCTCGAAGTACCCCATGCAGAGACTGGCGAAAAACACTTTCGTTTGAAAGGGGTTGCCAAGCTTCCAAAAAACTACTAGTTTGCTGAAATCTCAGCAAACATTTTTTCACCAAATCTTGATGATACTTGGTGGTAATGATCAGTTCACGAATCCCACTTGGCTGCCCAAATTTTATTCTTCTAGGTTGAAGCTTTCGTTTCCAGTGACTGTTTGAATTTTTAGGTTTCACTCTGTTTTCTGCTATATAGATAGATGTGTTTGAAACTCTAAATCAAACACGGTTTGTGCTAGCTCCTTGAAACTTGACCAAATGAAGTAGTTCTAAGTTCTATCTCTATGGTTTGTTTCCTCTTGAAGTACCCCATGCAGAGACTGGCGAAAAACACTTCCGTTTGAAAGGGGTTGCCAAGCTTCCAAAAAACTACTAGTTTGCTGAAATCTCAGCAAACATTTTTTCACCAAATCTTGATGATACTTTTTGGTAATGATCAGTTCACTAATCCCACTTGGCTGCCCAAATTTTATTCTTCTAGGTTGAAGCTTTCGTTTCCAGTAACAGTTTGAATTTTTAGGTTTCACTCTGTTTTCTCCTACATAGATAGCTGTGTTTGGAATTCTAAATCAAACACGGTTTGTGCTAGCTCCTTGAAACTTGACCAAATGAAGTAGTTCTAAGTTCTATCTCTATGGTTTGTTTCCTCTTGAAGTACCCCATGCAGAGACTGGCGAAAAACACTTTCGTTTGAAAGGGGTTGCCAAGCTTCCAAAAAACTACTAGTTTGCTGAAATCTCAGCAAACATTTTTTCACCAAATCTTGATGATACTTGGTGGTAATGATCAGTTCACTAATCCCACTTGGCTGCCCAACTTTCACACTTCTAGGTTCAAGCGTTCGTTTCCAGTAACAGTTTGAATTTTTAGGTTTTACTCTGTTTTCTGCTATATAAATAGATGTGTTTATAACTCTAAATCAAACACGGTTTGTGCTAGCTCCGTGAAACTTGACAAAATGAAGTAGTTCTAAGTTCTATCTCTGTGGTTTGTTTCCTCTTGAAGTACCCCATGCAGAGACTGGCGAAGAACACTTTCGTTTGAAAGGGGTTGCCAAGCTTCCAAAAAACTACTAGTTTGCTGAAATCTCAGCAAACATTTTTTCACCAAATATTGATGATACTTGGTGGTAATGATCAGTTCACTAAGCCCACTTGGCTGCCCAATTTTCACTCTTCTAGGTTCAAGCGTTCGTTTCCAGTAACACTTTGAATTTTTAGGTTTCACTCTGTTTTCTGTTATATAGATAGATGTGTTTGAAACTCTAAATCAAACACGGTTTGTGCTAGCTCCTTGAAACTTGACAAAATGAAGTAGTTGTTAGTTCTATCTCTATGGTTTTTTTCCTCTTGAAGTACCCCATGCAGAGACTGGCGAAAAACACTTTCGTTTGAAAGGGGTTGCCAAGCTTCCAAAAAACTACTAGTTTGCTGAAATCTCAGCAAACATTTTTTCACCAAATCTTGTTGATACTTGGTGGTAATGATCAGTTCACTAATCCCACTTGGCTGCCCAATTTTTATTCTTCTAGGTTGAAGCATTGGTTTCCAGTAACAGTTTGAATTTTTAGGTTTCACTCTGTTTTCTCCTACATAGATAGCTGTGTTTGGAATTCTTAATCAAACACGGTTTGTGCTAGCTCCTTGAAACTTGACCAAATGAAGTAGTTCTAAGTTCTATCTCTATGGTTTGTTTCCTCTTGAAGTACCCCATGCAGAGACTGGCGAAAAACACTTTCGTTTGAAAGGGGTTGCCAAGCTTCGAAAAAATTACTAGTTTGCTGAAATCTCAGCAAACATTTTTTCACCAAATCTTGATGATACTTGGTGGTAATGATCAGTTCACTAAGCCCACTTGGCTGCCCAATTTTCACTCTTCTAGGTTTAAGCGTTCGTTTCCAGTAACACTTTGAATTGTTAGGTTTCACTCTGTTTTCTGCTATATAGATAGATGTGTTTGAAACTCTAAATCAAACACGGTTTGTGCTAGCTCCTTGAAACTTGAGCAAATGAAGTAGTTCTAAGTTCTATCTCTATGGATTTTTTCCTCTTGAAGTACCCCATGCAGAGACTGGCGAAAAACACTTTCGTTTTAAAGGGGTTGCAGAGCTTCCAAAAAACTACTAGTTTGCTGAAATCTCAGCAAACATTTTTTCACCAAATCTTGATGATACTTGGTGGTAATGACCAGTTCACTAATCCCACTTGGCTGCCCAAATTTTATTCTTCTAGGTTGAAGCTTTCGTTTCCAGTAACAGTTTGAATTTTTAGGTTTCACTCTGTTTTCTCCTACATAGATAGCTGTGTTTGGTATTCTAAATCAAACACGGTTTGTGCTAGCTCCTTGAAACTTGACCAAATGAAGTAGTTCTAAGTTCTATCTCTATGGTTTGTTTCCTCTTGAAGTACCCCATGCAGAGACTGGCGAAGAACACTTTCGTTTGAAAGGGGTTGCCAAGCTTCCAAAAAACTTCTGGTTTGCTGAAATCTCAGCAAACATTTTTTCACCAAATCTTGATGATACTTGGTGGTAATGATCAGTTCACTAAGCCCACTTGGCTGCCCAATTTTCACTCTTCTAGGTTCAAGCGTTCGTTTCCAGTAACACTTTGAATTTTTAGGTTTCACTCTGTTTTCTGTTATATAGATAGATGTGTTTGAAACTCTAAATCAAACACGGTTTGTGCTAGCTCCTTGAAACTTGACAAAATGAAGTAGTTCTAAGTTCTATCTCTATGGTTTGTTTCCTCTTGAATTACCCCATGCAGAGACTGGCGAAAAACACTTTCGTTTGAAAGGGGTTGCCAAGCTTCCAAAAAACTACTAGTTTGCTGAAATCTCAGCAAACATTTTTTCACCAAATCTTGATGATACTTGGTGGTAATGATCAGTTCACTAAGCCCACTTGGCTGCCCAATTTTCACTCTTCTAGGTTCAAGCGTTCGTTTCCAGTAACACTTTGAATTTTTAGGTTTCACTCTGTTTTCTGCTATATAGATAGATGTGTTTGAAACTCTAAATCAAACACGGTTTGTGCTAGCTCCTTGAAACTTGAGCAAATGAAGTAGTTCTAAGTTCTATCTCTATGGATTGTTTCCTCTTGAAGTACCCCATGCAGAGACTGGCGAAAAACACTTTCGTGTTAAAGGGGTTGCCAAGCTTCCAAAAAACTACTAGTTTGCTGAAATCTCAGCAAACATTTTTTCACCAAAACTTGATGATACTTGGTGGTAATGATCAGTTCACTAAGCCCACTTGGCTGCCCAATTTTTACTCTTCTAGGTTCAAGCGTTCGTTTCCAGTAACACTTTGAAATTTTAGGTTTCACTCTGTTTTCTGCTATATAGATAGATGTCTTTGAAACTCTAAATGAAACACGGTTTTCGCTAACTCCTTGAAACTTGACAAAATGAAGTAGTTCTAAGTTCTATCTCTATGGTTTGTTTCCTCTTGAAGTACCCCATGCAGAGACTGGCGAAAAACACTTTCGTTTGAAAGGGGTTGCCAAGCTTCCAAAAAACTACTAGTTTGCTGAAATCTCAGCAAACATTTTTTCACCAAATCTTGATGATACTTGGTGGTAATGATCAGTTCACGAATCCCACTTGGCTGCCCAAATTTTATTCTTCTAGGTTGAAGCTTTCGTTTCCAGTGACTGTTTGAATTTTTAGGTTTCACTCTGTTTTCTGCTGTATAGATAGATGTGTTTGAAACTCTAAATCAAACACGGTTTGTGCTAGCTCCTTGAAACTTGACCAAATGAAGTAGTTCTAAGTTCTATCTCTATGGATTGTTTCCTCTTGAAGTACCCCATGCAGAGACTGGCGAAAAACACTTTCGTTTGAAAGGGGTTGCCAAGCTTCCAAAAAACTACTAGTTTGCTGAAATCTCAGCAAACATTTTTTCACCAAATCTTGATGATACTTTTTGGTAATGATCAGTTCACTAATCCCACTTGGCTGCCCAAATTTTATTCTTCTAGGTTGAAGCTTTCGTTTCCAGTAACAGTTTGAATTTTTAGGTTTCACTCTGTTTTCTCCTACATAGATAGCTGTGTTTGGAATTCTAAATCAAACACGGTTTGTGCTAGCTCCTTGAAACTTGACCAAATGAAGTAGTTCTAAGTTCTATCTCTATGGTTTGTTTCCTCTTGAAGTACCCCATGCAGAGACTGGCGAAAAACACTTTCGTTTGAAAGGGGTTGCCAAGCTTCGAAAAAATTACTAGTTTGCTGAAATCTCAGCAAACATTTTTTCACCAAATCTTGATGATACTTGGTGGTAATGATCAGTTCACTAAGCCCACTTGGCTGCCCAATTTTCACTCTTCTAGGTTTAAGCGTTCGTTTCCAGTAACACTTTGAATTGTTAGGTTTCACTCTGTTTTCTGCTATATAGATAGATGTGTTTGAAACTCTAAATCAAACACGGTTTGTGCTAGCTCCTTGAAACTTGAGCAAATGAAGTAGTTCTAAGTTCTATCTTTATGGATTGTTTCCTCTTGAAGTACCCCATGCAGAGACTGGCGAAAAACACTTTCGTTTTAAAGGGGTTGCCAAGCTTCCAAAAAACTACTAGTTTGCTGAAATCTCAGCAAACATTTTTTCACCAAATCTTGATGATACTTGGTGGTAATGATCAGTTCACTAATCCCACTTGGCTGCCCAAATTTTATTCTTCTAGGTTGAAGCTTTCGTTTCCAGTAACAGTTTGAATTTTTAGGTTTCACTCTGTTTTCTCCTACATAGATAGCTGTGTTTGGTATTCTAAATCAAACACGGTTTGTGCTAGCTCCTTGAAACTTGACCAAATGAAGTAGTTCTAAGTTCTATCTCTATGGTTTGTTTCCTCTTGAAGTACCCCATGCAGAGACTGGCGAAGAACACTTTCGTTTGAAAGGGGTTGCCAAGCTTCCAAAAAACTTCTGGTTTGCTGAAATCTCAGCAAACATTTTTTCACCAAATCTTGATGATACTTGGTGGTAATGATCAGTTCACTAAGCCCACTTGGCTGCCCAGTTTTCACTCTTCTAGGTTCAAGCGTTCGTTTCCAGTAACACTTTGAATTTTTAGGTTTCACTCTGTTTTCTGTTATATAGATAGATGTGTTTGAAACTCTAAATCAAACACGGTTTGTGCTAGCTCCTTGAAACTTGACAAAATGAAGTAGTTCTAAGTTCTATCTCTATGGTTTTTTTCCTCTTGAAGTACCCCATGCAGAGACTGGCGAAAAACACTTTCGTTTTAAAGGGGTTGCCAAGCTTCCAAAAAACTACTAGTTTGCTGAAATCTCAGCAAACATTTTTTCACCAAAACTTGATGATACTTGGTGGTAATGATCAGTTCACTAAGCCCACTTGGCTGCCCAATTTTTACTCTTCTAGGTTCAAGCGTTCGTTTCCAGTAACACTTTGAAATTTTAGGTTTCACTCTGTTTTCTGCTATATAGATAGAAGTCTTTGAAACTCTAAATCAAACACGGTTTTTGCTAACTCCTTGAAACTTGACAAAATGAAGTAGTTGTTAGTTCTATCTCTATGGTTTTTTTCCTCTTGAAGTACCCCATGCAGAGACTGGCGAAAAACACTTTCGTTTGAAAGGGGTTGCCAAGCTTCCAAAAAACTACTAGTTTGCTGAAATCTCAGCAAACATTTTTTCACCAAATCTTGATGATACTTGGTGGTAATGATCAGTTCACGAATCCCACTTGGCTGCCCAAATTTTATTCTTCTAGGTTGAAGCTTTCGTTTCCAGTGACTGTTTGAATTTTTAGGTTTCACTCTGTTTTCTGCTGTATAGATAGATGTGTTTGAAACTCTAAATCAAACACGGTTTGTGCTAGCTCCTTGAAACATGAGCAAATGAAGTAGTTCTAAGTTCTATCTCTATGGATTGTTTCCTCTTGAAGTAAACCATGCAGAGACTGGCGAAAAACACTTTCGTTTTAAAGGGGTTGCCAAGCTTCCAAAAAACTACTAGTTTGCTGAAATCTCAGCAAATATTTTTTCACCAAAACTTGATGATACTTGGTGGTAATGATCAGTTCACTAAGCCCACTTGGCTGCCCAATTTTTACTCTTCTAGGTTCAAGCGTTCGTTTCCAGTAACACTTTGAAATTTTAGGTTTCACTCTGTTTTCTGCTATATAGATAGATGTCTTTGAAACTCTAAATCAAACACGGTTTTTGCTAACTCCTTGAAACTTGACAAAATGAAGTAGTTGTTAGTTCTATCTCTATGGTTTTTTTCCTCTTGAAGTACCCCATGCAGAGACTGGCGAAAAACACTTTCGTTTGAAAGGGGTTGCCAAGCTTCCAAAAAACTACTAGTTTGCTGAAATCTCAGCAAACATTTTTTCACCAAATCTTGATGATACTTGGTGGTAATGATCAGTTCACGAATCCCACTTGGCTGCCCAAATTTTATTCTTCTAGGTTGAAGCTTTCGTTTCCAGTGACTGTTTGAATTTTTAGGTTTCACTCTGTTTTCTGCTGTATAGATAGATGTGTTTGAAACTCTAAATCAAACACGGTTTGTGCTAGCTCCTTGAAACTTGACCAAATGAAGTAGTTCTAAGTTCTATCTCTATGGTTTGTTTCCTCTTGAAGTACCCCATGCAGAGACTGGCGAAAAAGAATTCCGTTTGAAAGGGGTTGCCAAGCTTCCAAAAAACTAATAGTTTGCTGAAATCTCAGCAAACATTTTTTCACCAAATCTTGATGATACTTTTTGGTAATGATCAGTTCACTAATCCCACTTGGCTGCCCAAATTTTATTCTTCTAGGTTGAAGCTTTCGTTTCCAGTAACAGTTTGAATTTTTAGGTTTCACTCTGTTTTCTCCTACATAGATAGCTGTGTTTGGAATTCTAAATCAAACACGGTTTGTGCTAGCTCCTTGAAACTTGACCAAATGAAGTAGTTCTAAGTTCTATCTCTATGGTTTGTTTCCTCTTGAAGTACCCCATGCAGAGACTGGCGAAAAACACTTTCGTTTGAAAGGGGTTGCCAAGCTTGAAAAAAAAATTCTAGTTTGCTGAAATCTCAGCAAACATTTTTTCACCAAATCTTGATGATACTTGGTGGTAATGATCAGTTCACTAATCCCACTTGGCTGCCCAACTTTCACACTGCTAGGTTCAAGCTTTCGTTTCCAGTAACAGTTTGAATTTTTAGGTTTTACTCTGTTTTCTGCTATATAGATAGATGTGTTTATAACTCTAAATCAAACACGGTTTGTGCTAGCTCCGTGAAAATTGACAAAATGAAGTAGTTCTAAGTTCTATCTCTATGGTTTGTTTCCTCTTGAAGTACCCCATGCAGAGACTGGCGAAGAACACTTTCGTTTGAAAGGGGTTGCCAAGCTTCCAAAAAACTTCTGGTTTGCTGAAATCTCAGCAAACATTTTTTCACCAAATCTTGATGATACTTGGTGGTAATGATCAGTTCACTAAGCCCACTTGGCTGCCCAATTTTCACTCTTCTAGGTTCAAGCGTTCGTTTCCAGTAACACTTTGAATTTTTAGGTTTCACTCTGTTTTCTGTTATATAGATAGATGTGTTTGAAACTCTAAATCAAACACGGTTTGTGCTAGCTCCTTGAAACTTGACAAAATGAAGTAGTTGTTAGTTCTATCTCTATGGTTTTTTTCCTCTTGAAGTACCCCATGCAGAGACTGGCGAAAAACACTTTCGTTTGAAAGGGGTTGCCAAGCTTCCAAAAAACTACTAGTTTGCTCAAATCTCAGCAAACATTTTTTCACCAAATCTTGATGATACTTGGTGGTAATGATCAGTTCACGAATCCCACTTGGCTGCCCAAATTTTATTCTTCTAGGTTGAAGCTTTCGTTTCCAGTGACTGTTTGAATTTTTAGGTTTCACTCTGTTTTCTGCTATATAGATAGATGTGTTTGAAACTCTAAATCAAACACGGTTTGTGCTAGCTCCTTGAAACTTGACCAAATGAAGTAGTTCTAAGTTCTATCTCTATGGTTTGTTTCCTCTTGAAGTACCCCATGCAGAGACTGGCGAAAAACACTTTCGTTTGAAAGGGGTTGCCAAGCTTCCAAAAAACTACTAGTTTGCTGAAATCTCAGCAAACATTTTTTCACCAAATCTTGATGATACTTGGTGGTAATGATCAGTTCACTAATCCCACTTGGCTGCCCAAATTTTATTCTTCTAGGTTGAAGCTTTCGTTTCCAGTAACAGTTTGAATTTTTAGGTTTTACTCTGTTTTCTGCTATATAGATAGATGTGTTTATAACTCTAAATCAAACACGGTTTGTGCTAGCTCCGTGAAACTTGACAAAATGAAGTAGTTCTAAGTTCTATCTCTATGGTTTGTTTCCTCTTGAAGTACCCCATGCAGAGACTGGCGAAGAACACTTTCGTTTGAAAGGGGTTGCCAAGCTTCCAAAAAACTTCTCGTTTGCTGAAATCTCAGCAAACATTTTTTCACCAAATCTTGATGATACTTGGTGGTAATGATCAGTTCACTAAGCCCACTTGGCTTCCCAATTTTCACTCTTCTAGGTTCAAGCGTTCGTTTCCAGTAACACTTTGAATTTTTAGGTTTCACTCTGTTTTCTGTTATATAGATAGATGTGTTTGAAACTCTAAATCAAACACGGTTTGTGCTAGCTCCTTGAAACTTGACAAAATGAAGTAGTTCTAAGTTCTATCTCTATGGATTGTTTCCTCTTGAAGTACCCCATGCAGAGACTGGCGAAAAACACTTTCGTTTTAAAGGGGTTGCCAAGCTTCCAAAAAACTACTAGTTTGCTGAAATCTCAGCAAACATTTTTTCACCAAAACTTGATGATACTTGGTGGTAATGATCAGTTCACTAAGCCCACTTGGCTGCCCAATTTTTACTCTTCTAGGTTCAAGCGTTCGTTTCCAGTAACACTTTGAAATTTTAGGTTTCACTCTGTTTTCTGCTATATAGATAGATGTCTTTGAAACTCTAAATCAAACACGGTTTTTGCTAACTCCTTGAAACTTGACAAAATGAAGTAGTTGTTAGTTCTATCTCTATGGTTTTTTTCCTCTTGAAGTACCCCATGCAGAGACTGGCGAAAAACACTTTCGTTTGAAAGGGGTTGCCAAGCTTCCAAAAAACTACTAGTTTGCTGAAATCTCAGCAAACATTTTTTCACCAAATCTTGATGATACTTTTTGGTAATGATCAGTTCACTAATCCCACTTGGCTGCCCAAATTTTATTCTTCTAGGTTGAAGCTTTCGTTTCCAGTAACAGTTTGAAATTTTAGGTTTCACTCTGTTTTCTCCTACATAGATAGCTGTGTTTGGAATTCTAAATCAAACACGGTTTGTGCTAGCTCCTTGAAACTTGACCAAATGAAGTAGTTCTAAGTTCTATCTCTATGGTTTGTTTCCTCTTGAAGTACCCCATGCAGAGACTGGCGAAAAACACTTTCGTTTGAAAGGGGTTGCCAAGCTTCCAAAAAACTACTAGTTTGCTGAAATCTCAGCAAACATTTTTTCACCAAATCTTGATGATACTTGGTGGTAATGATCAGTTCACGAATCCCACTTGGCTGCCCAAATTTTATTCTTCTAGGTTGAAGCTTTCGTTTCCAGTGACTGTTTGAATTTTTAGGTTTCACTCTGTTTTCTGCTATATAGATAGATGTGTTTGAAACTCTAAATCAAACACGGTTTGTGCTAGCTCCTTGAAACTTGACCAAATGAAGTAGTTCTAAGTTCTATCTCTATGGTTTGTTTCCTCTTGAAGTACCCCATGCAGAGACTGGCGAAAAACACTTTCGTTTGAAAGGGGTTGCCAAGCTTCCAAAAAACTACTAGTTTGCTGAAATCTCAGCAAACATTTTTTCACCAAATCTTGATGATACTTGGTGGTAATGATCAGTTCACTAATCCCACTTGGCTGCCCAAATTTTATTCTTCTAGGTTGAAGCTTTCGTTTCCAGTAACAGTTTGAATTTTTAGGTTTTACTCTGTTTTCTGCTATATAGATAGATGTGTTTATAACTCTAAATCAAACACGGTTTGTGCTAGCTCCGTGAAACTTGACAAAATGAAGTAGTTCTAAGTTCTATCTCTATGGTTTTTTCCCTCTTGAAGTACCCCATGCAGAGACTGGCGAAGAACACTTTCGTTTGAAAGGGGTTGCCAAGCTTCCAAAAAACTTCTCGTTTGCTGAAATCTCAGCAAACATTTTTTCACCAAATCTTGATGATACTTGGTGGTAATGATCAGTTCACTAAGCCCACTTGGCTTCCCAATTTTCACTCTTCTAGGTTCAAGCGTTCGTTTCCAGTAACACTTTGAATTTTTAGGTTTCACTCTGTTTTCTGTTATATAGATAGATGTGTTTGAAACTCTAAATCAAACACGGTTTGTGCTAGCTCCTTGAAACTTGACAAAATGAAGTAGTTCTAAGTTCTATCTCTATGGATTGTTTCCTCTTGAAGTACCCCATGCAGAGACTGGCGAAAAACACTTTCGTTTTAAAGGGGTTGCCAAGCTTTCAAAAAACTACTAGTTTGCTGAAATCTCAGCAAACATTTTTTCACCAAAACTTGATGATACTTGGTGGTAATGATCAGTTCACTAAGCCCACTTGGCTGCCCAATTTTTACTCTTCTAGGCTCAAGCGTTCGTTTCCAGTAACACTTTGAAATTTTAGGTTTCACTCTGTTTTCTGCTATATAGATAGATGTCTTTGAAACTCTAAATCAAACACGGTTTTTGCTAACTCCTTGAAACTTGACAAAATGAAGTAGTTGTTAGTTCTATCTCTATGGTTTTTTTCCTCTTGAAGTACCCCATGCAGAGACTGGCGAAAAACACTTTCGTTTGAAAGGGGTTGCCAAGCTTCCAAAAAACTACTAGTTTGCTGAAATCTCAGCAAACATTTTTTCACCAAATCTTGATGATACTTTTTGGTAATGATCAGTTCACTAATCCCACTTGGCTGCCCAAATTTTATTCTTCTAGGTTGAAGCTTTCGTTTCCAGTAACAGTTTGAAATTTTAGGTTTCACTCTGTTTTCTCCTACATAGATAGCTGTGTTTGGAATTCTAAATCAAACACGGTTTGTGCTAGCTCCTTGAAACTTGACCAAATGAAGTAGTTCTAAGTTCTATCTCTATGGTTTGTTTCCTCTTGAAGTACCCCATGCAGAGACTGGCGAAAAACACTTTCGTTTGAAAGGGGTTGCCAAGCTTCCAAAAAACTACTAGTTTGCTGAAATCTCAGCAAACATTTTTTCACCAAATCTTGATGATACTTGGTGGTAATGATCAGTTCACTAATCCCACTTGGCTGCCCAACTTTCACACTTCTAGGTTCAAGCGTTCGTTTCCAGTAACAGTTTGAATTTTTAGGTTTTACTCTGTTTTCTGCTATATAGATAGATGTGTTTATAACTCTAAATCAAACACGGTTTGTGCTAGCTCCGTGAAAATTGACAAAATGAAGTAGTTCTAAGTTCTACCTCTATGGTTTGTTTCCTCTTGAAGTACCCCATGCAGAGACTGGCGAAGAACACTTCCGTTTGAAAGGGGTTGCCAAGCTTCCAAAAAACTTCTGGTTTGCTGAAATCTCAGCAAACATTTTTTCACCAAATCTTGATGATACTTGGTGGTAATGATCAGTTCACTAAGCACACTTGGCTGCCCAATTTTCACTCTTCTAGGTTCAAGCGTTCGTTTCCATAACACTTTGAATTTTTAGGTTTCACTCTGTTTTCTGTTATATAGATAGATGTGTTTGAAACTCTAATTCAAACACGGTTTGTGCTAGCTCCTTGAAACTTGACAAAATGAAGTAGTTGTTAGTTCTATCTCTATGGTTTTTTTCCTCTTGAAGTACCCCATGCAGAGACTGGCGAAAAACACTTTCGTTTGAAAGGGGTTGCCAAGCTTCCAAAAAACTACTAGTTTGCTGAAATCTCAGCAAACATTTTTTCACCAAATCTTGATGATACATGGTGGTAATGATCAGTTCACGAATCCCACTTGGCTGCCCAAATTTTATTCTTCTAGGTTGAAGCTTTCGTTTCCAGTGACTGTTTGAATTTTTAGGTTTCACTCTGTTTTCTGCTATATAGATAGATGTGTTTGAAACTCTAAATCAAACACGGTTTGTGCTAGCTCCTTGAAACTTGACCAAATGAAGTAGTACTAAGTTCTATCTCTAGGGTTTGTTTCCTCTTGAAGTACCCCATGCAGAGACTGGCGAAAAACACTTCCGTTTGAAAGGGGTTGCCAAGCTTCCAAAAAACTACTAGTTTGCTGAAATCTCAGCAAACATTTTTTCACCAAATCTTGATGATACTTTTTGGTAATGATCAGTTCACTAATCCCACTTGGCTGCCCAAATTTTATTCTTCTAGGTTGAAGCTTTCGTTTCCAGTAACAGTTTGAATTTTTAGGTTTCACTCTGTTTTCTCCTACATAGATAGCTGTGTTTGGAATTCTAAATCAAACACGGTTTGTGCTAGCTCCTTGAAACTTGACCAAATGAAGTAGTTCTAAGTTCTATCTCTATGGTTTGTTTCCTCTTGAAGTACCCCATGCAGAGACTGGCGAAAAACACTTTCGTTTGAAAGGGGTTGCCAAGCTTCCAAAAAACTACTAGTTTGCTGAAATCTCAGCAAACATTTTTTCACCAAATCTTGATGATACTTGGTGGTAATGATCAGTTCACTAATCCCACTTGGCTGCCCAACTTTCACACTTCTAGGTTCAAGCGTTCGTTTCCAGTAACAGTTTGAATTTTTAGGTTTTACTCTGTTTTCTGCTATATAAATAGATGTGTTTATAACTCTAAATCAAACACGGTTTGTGCTAGCTCCGTGAAACTTGACAAAATGAAGTAGTTCTAAGTTCTATCTCTATGGTTTGTTTCCTCTTGAAGTACCCCATGCAGAGACTGGCGAAAAACACTTTCGTTTGAAAGGGGTTGCCAAGCTTCCAAAAAACTACTAGTTTGCTGAAATCTCAGCAAACATTTTTTCACCAAATCTTGATGATACTTGGTGGTAATGATCAGTTCACTAAGCCCACTTGGCTGCCCAATTTTCACTCTTCTAGGTTCAAGCGTTCGTTTCCAGTAACACTTTCAATTTTTAGGTTTCACTCTGTTTTCTGTTATATAGATAGATGTGTTTGAAACTCTAAATCAAACACAGTTTGTGCTAGCTCCTTGAAACTTGAAAAAATGAAGTAGTTGTTAGTTCTATCTCTATGGTTTTTTTCCTCTTGAAGTACCCCATGCAGAGACTGGCGAAAAACACTTTCGTTTGAAAGGGGTTGCCAAGCTTCCAAAAAACTACTAGTTTGCTGAAATCTCAGCAAACATTTTTTCACCAAATCTTGATGATACTTGGTGGTAATGATCAGTTCACGAATCCCACTTGGCTGCCCAAATTTTATTCTTCTAGGTTGAAGCTTTCGTTTCCAGTGACTGTTTGAATTTTTAGGTTTCACTCTGTTTTCTGCTATATAGATAGATGTGTTTGAAACTCTAAATCAAACACGGTTTGTGCTAGCTCCTTGAAACTTGACCAAATGAAGTAGTTCTAAGTTCTATCTCTATGGTTTGTTTCCTCTTGAAGTACCCCATGCAGAGACTGGCGAAAAACACTTCCGTTTGAAAGGGGTTGCCAAGCTTCCAAAAAACTACTAGTTTGCTGAAATCTCAGCAAACATTTTTTCACCAAATCTTGATGATACTTTTTGGTAATGATCAGTTCACTAATCCCACTTGGCTGCCCAAATTTTATTCTTCTAGGTTGAAGCTTTCGTTTCCAGTAACAGTTTGAATTTTTAGGTTTCACTCTGTTTTCTCCTACATAGATAGCTGTGTTTGGAATTCTAAGTCAAACACGGTTTGTGCTAGCTCCTTGAAACTTGACCAAATGAAGTAGTTCTAAGTTCTATCTCTATGGTTTGTTTCCTCTTGAAGTACCCCATGCAGAGACTGGCGAAAAACACTTTCGTTTGAAAGGGGTTGCCAAGCTTCCAAAAAACTACTAGTTTGCTGAAATCTCAGCAAACATTTTTTCACCAAATCTTGATGATACTTGCTGGTAATGATCAGTTCACTAATCCCACTTGGCTGCCCAACTTTCACACTTCTAGGTTCAAGCGTTCGTTTCCAGTAACAGTTTGAATTTTTAGGTTTTACTCTGTTTTCTGCTATATAGATAGATGTGTTTATAACTCTAAATCAAGCACGGTTTTTGCTAGCTCCGTGAAAATTGACAAAATGAAGTAGTTCTAAGTTCTATCTCTATGGTTTGTTTCCTCTTGAAGTACCCCATGCAGAGACTGGCGAAGAACACTTTCGTTTGAAAGGGGTTGCCAAGCTTCCAAAAAACTTCTCGTTTGCTGAAATCTCAGCAAACATTTTTTCACCAAATCTTGATGATACTTGGTGGTAATGATCAGTTCACTAAGCCCACTTGGCTGCCCAATTTTCACTCTTCTAGGTTCAAGCGTTCGTTTCCAGTAACACTTTGAATTTTTAGGTTTCACTCTGTTTTCTGTTATATAGATAGATGTGTTTGAAACTCTAAATCAAACACGGTTTGTGCTAGCTCCTTGAAACTTGACAAAATGAAGTAGTTCTAAGTTCTATCTCTATTGTTTTGTTTCCTCTTGTAGTACCCCATGCAGAGACTGGCGAAAAACACTTTCGTTTGAAAGGGGTTGCCAAGCTTCCAAAAAACTACTAGTTTGCTGAAATCTCAGCAAACATTTTTTCACCAAATCTTGATGATACTTGGTGGTAATGATCAGTTCACTAAGCCCACTTGGCTGCCCAATTTTCACTCTTCTAGGTTCAAGCGTTCGTTTCCAGTAACACTTTGAATTTTTAGGTTTCACTCTGTTTTCTGCTATATAGATAGATGTGTTTGAAACTCTAAATCAAACACGGTTTGTGCTAGCTCCTTGAAACTTGAGCAAATGAAGTAGTTCTAAGTTCTATCTCTATGGATTGTTTCCTCTTGAAGTACCCCATGCAGAGACTGGCGAAAAACACTTTCGTTTTAAAGGGGTTGCCAAGCTTCCAAAAAACTACTAGTTTGCTGAAATCTCAGCAAACATTTTTTCACCAAAACTTGATGATACTTGGTGGTAATGATCAGTTCACTAAGCCCACTTGGCTGCCCAATTTTTACTCTTCTAGGTTCAAGCGTTCGTTTCCAGTAACACTTTGAAATTTTAGGTTTCACTCTGTTTTCTGCTATATAGATAGATGTCTTTGAAACTCTAAATCAAACACGGTTTTTGCTAACTCCTTGAAACTTGACAAAATGAAGTAGTTGTTAGTTCTATCTCTATGGTTTTTTTCCTCTTGAAGTACCCCATGCAGAGACTGGCGAAAAACACTTTTGTTTGAAAGGGGTTGCCAAGCTTCCAAAAAACTACTAGTTTGCTGAAATCTCAGCAAACATTTTTTCACCAAATCTTGATAATACTTGGTGGTAATGATCAGTTCACGAATCCCACTTGGCTGCCCAAATTTTATTCTTCTAGGTTGAAGCTTTCGTTTCCAGTGACTGTTTGAATTTTTAGGTTTCACTCTGTTTTCTGCTATATAGATAGATGTGTTTATAACTCTAAATCAAACACGGTTTGTGCTAGCTCCGTGAAACTTGACAAAATGAAGTAGTTCTAAGTTCTATCTCTATGGTTTGTTTCCTCTTGAAGTCCCCCATGCAGAGACTGGCGAAGAACACTTTCGTTTGAAAGGGGTTGCCAAGCTTCCAAAAAACTACTCGTTTGCTGAAATCACAGCAAACATTTTTTCACCAAATCTTGATGATACTTGGTGGTAATGATCAGTTCACTAAGCCCACTTGGCTGCCCAATTTTCACTCTTCTAGGTTCAAGCGTTCGTTTCCAGTAACACTTTGAAATTTTAGGTTTCACTCTGTTTTCTGCTATATAGATAGATGTGTTTGAAACTCTAAATCAAACACGGTTTGTGCTAGCTCCGTGAAACTTGACAAAATGAAGTAGTTCTACGTTCTATCTCTATGGTTTGTTTCCTCTTGAAGTACCCCATGCAGAGACTGGCGAAGAACACTTTCGTTTGAAAGGGGTTGCCAAGCTTCCAAAAAACCTCTCGTTTGCTGAAATCTCAGCAAACATTTTTCACCAAATCTTGATGATACTTGGTGGTAATGATCAGTTCACTAATCCCACTTGGCTGCACAACTTTCACTCTTCTAGGTTCAAGCGTTCATTTCCAGTAACAGTTTGAATTTTTAAGTTTCACTCTGTTTTCTGTTATATAGATAGCTGTGTTTGGAATTCTAAATCAAAAACTTGATGATACTTGGTGGTAATGATCAGTTCACTAATCCCACTTGGCTGCCCAATTTTCACTCTTCTAGGTTCAAGCGTTCGTTTCCAGTAACACTTTGAATTTTTAGGTTTCACTCTGTTTTCTGCTTTATAGATAGATGTGTTTGAAACTCTAAATCAAACACGGTTTGTGCTAGCTCCTTGAAACTTGACAAAATGAAGTAGTTGTTAGTTCTATCTCTATCGTTTTTTTCCTCTTGAGGTACCCCATGCAGAGACTGGCGAAAAACACTTTCGTTTGAAAGGGGTTGCCAAGCTTCCAAAAAACTACTAGTTTGCTGAAATCTCAGCCAACATTTTTTCACCAAATCTTGATGATACTTGGTGGTAATGATCACTTCACTAATCCCACTTGGCTGCCCGAATTTTATTCTTGTAGGTTGAAGCTTTCGTTTCCAGTGACTGTTTGAATTTTTAGGTTTCACTCTGTTTTCTGCTATATAGATAGATGTGTTTGAAACTCTAAATCAAACACGGTTTGTGCTAGCTCTTTGAAACTTGAGCAAATGAAGTAGTTCTAAGTTCTATCTCTATGGATTGTTTCCTCTTGAAGTACCCCATGCAGAGACTGGCGAAAAACACTTTCGTTTTAAAGGGGTTGCCAAGCTTCCAAAAAACTACTAGTTTGCTGAAATCTCAGCAAACATTTTTTCACCAAAAATTGATGATACTTGGTGGTAATGATCAGTTCACTAAGCCCACTTGGCTGCCCAATTTTTACTCTTCTAGGTTCAAGCGTTCGTTTCCAGTAACACTTTGAAATTTTAGGTTTCACTCTGTTTTCTGCTATATAGATAGATGTCTTTGAAACTCTAAATCAAACACGGTTTTTGCTAGCTCCTTGAAACTTGACAAAATGAAGTAGTTGTTAGTTCTATCTCTATGTTTTTTTTCCTCTTGAAGTACCCCATGCAGAGACTGGCGAAAAACACTTTCGTTTGAAAGGGGTTGCCAAGCTTCCAAAAAACTACTAGTTGCTGAAATCTCAGCAAACATTTTTTCACCAATTCTTGATGATACTTGGTGGTAATGATCAGTTCACTAATCCCACTTGGCTGCCCAAATTTTATTCTTCTAGGTTGAAGCTTTCGTTTCCAGTGACTGTTTGAATTTTTAGGTTTCACTCTGTATTCTGCTATATAGATAGATGTGTTTGAAACTCTAAATCAAACAAGGTTTGTGCTAGCTCCTTGAAACTTGACCAAATGAAGTAGTTGTAAGTTCTATATCTATGGATTGTTTCCTCTTGAAGTACCCCATGCAGAGACTGGCGAAAAACACTTCCGTTTGAAAGGGGTTGCAAAGCTTCCAAAAAACTACTAGTTTGCTGAAATCTCAGCATATATTTTTTCACAAATCTTGATGATACTTGGTGGTAATGGTCAGTTCACTAATCCCACTTGGCTGCCCAAATTTTATTCTTCTAGGTTGAAGCTTTCGTTTTCAGTAACAGTTTGAATTTTTAGGTTTTACTCTGTTTTCCCCTACATAGATAGCTGTGCTTGGAATTCTAAATCAAACACGGTTTGTGCTAGCTCCTGAAACTTGACCAAATGAAGTAGTTCTAAGTTCTATCTCTATGGTTTGTTTCCTCTTGAAGTACCCCATGCAGAGACTGGCGAAAAAACACTTTCGTTTGAAAGGGGTTGCCAAGCTTCCAAAAAAACTACTAGTTTGCTGAAATCTCAGCAAACATTTTTTCACCAAATCTTGATGATACTTGGTGGTAATGATCAGTTAACTAAGCCCACTTGGCTGCCCAATTTTCACTCTTCTAGGTTCAAGCGTTCGTTTCCAGTAACACTTTGAATGTTTAGGTTTCACTCTGTTTTCTGCTATATAAATAGATGTGTTTGAAACTCTAAATCAAACACGGTTTGTGCTAGCTCCGTGAAACTTGACAAATGAAGTAGTTCTAAGTTCTATCTCTATGGTTTGTTTCCTCTTGAAGTACCCCATGCAGAGACTGGCGAAAAACACTTCCGTTTGAAAGGGGTTGCCAAGCTTCCAAAAAACTTCTCGTTTGCTGAAAATCTCAGCAAACATTTTTTCACCAAATCTTGATGATACTTGGTGGTAATGATCAGTTCACTAAGCCCACTTGGCAGCCCAATTTTTACTCTTCTAGGTTCAAGCGTTCGTTTCCAGTAACAGTTTGAATTTTTATTTTTCACTCTGTTTTCTCCTACATAGATAGCTGTGTTTGGAATTCTAAATCAAACACGGTTTGTGCTAGCTCCTTGAAACTTGACCAAATGAAGTAGTTCTAAGTTCTATCTCTATGGTTTGTTTCCTCTTGAAGTACCCCATGCAGAGACTGGCGAAAAACACTTTCGTTTGAAAGGGGTTGCCAAGCTTCCAAAAAACTACTAGTTTGCTGAAATCTCAGCAAACATTTTTTCACCAAAACTTGATGATAATTGGTGGTAATGATCAGTTCACTAAGCCCACTTGGCTGCCCAATTTTCACTTTTCTAGGTTCAAGCGTTCGTTTCCAGTAACACTTTGAATTGTTAGGTTCCACTCTGTTTTCTGCTATCTAGATAGATGTGTTTGAAACTCTAAATCAAACACGGTTTGTGCTAGTTCCTTGAAACTTGAGCAAATGAAGTAGTTCTATGTTCTATCTCTATGGATTGTTTCCTCTTGAAGTACCCCATGCAGAGACTGGCGAAAAACACTTTCGTTTTAAAGGGGTTGCCAAGCTTCCAAAAAACTACTAGTTTGCTGAAATCTCAGCAAACATTTTTTTCACCAAAACTTGATGATACTTGGTGGTAATGATCAGTTCACTAAGCCCACTTGGCTGCCCAATTTTTACTCTTCTAGGTTCAAGCGTTCGTTTCCAGTAACACTTTGAAATTTTAGGTTTCACTCTGTTTTCTGCTATATAGATAGATGTCTTTGAAACTCTAAATCAAACACGGTTTTTGCTAGCTCCTTGAAACTTGACAAAATGAAGTAGTTGTTAGTTCTATCTCTATGGTTTTTTTCCTCTTGAAGTACCCCATGCAGAGACTGGCGAAAAACACTTTCGTTTGAAAGGGGTTGCAAAGCTTCCAAAAAACTACTAGTTTGCTGAAATCTCAGCAAACATTTTTTCACCAAATCTTGATGATACTTGGTGGTAATGATCGGTTCACTAATCCCACTTGGCTGCCCAAATTTTAATTCTTGTAGGTTGAAGCTTTCGTTTCCAGTGACTGTTTGAATTTTTAGGTTTCACTCGGTTTTCTGCTATATAGATAGATGTGTTTGAAACTCTAAATCAAACACGGTTTGTGCTAGCTCCGTGAAACTTGACAAAATGAAGTAGTTCTAAGTTCTATCTCTATGGTTTGTTTCCTCTTGAAGTACCCCATGCAGAGACTGGCGAAAAACACTTTCGTTTGAAAGGGGTTGCCAAGCGTCCAAAAAACTTCTCGTTTGCTGAAATCTCAGCAAACATTTTTTCACCAAATCTTGATGATACTTGGTGGCAATGATCAGTTCACTAAGCCCACTTGGCTGCCCAACTTTCACTCTTCTAGGTTCAAGCGTTCGTTTCCAGTAACACTTTGAATTTTTAGGTTTCACTCTGTTTTCTGTTATATAGATAGATGTGTTTGAAACTCTAAATCAAACACGGTTTGTGCTAGCTCCGTGAAACTTGACCAAATGAAGTAGTTCTAAGTTCTATCTCTATGGTTTGTTTCCTCTTGAAGTACCCCATGCAGAGACTGGCGAAAAACACTTCCGTTTGAAAGGGGTTGCCAAGCTTCCAAAAAACTTCTCGTTTGCTGAAATCTCAGCAAACATTTTTTCACCAAATCTTGATGATACTTGGTGGTAATGATCAGTTCACTAATCCCACTTGGCTGCCCAAATTTTATTCTTCTAGATTGAAGCTTTCGTTTCCAGTAACAGTTTGAATTTTTAGGTTTCACTCTGTTTTCTCCTACATAGATAGCTGTGTTTGGAATTCTAAATCAAACACGGTTTGTGCTAGCTCCTTGAAACTTGACAAAATGAAGTAGTTCTAAGTTCTATCTCTATGGTTTGTTTCCTCTTGAAGTACCCCATGCAGAGACTGGCGAAGAACACTTTCGTTTGAAAGGGGTTGCCAAGCTTCCAAAAAACTACTCGTTTGCTGAAATCTCAGCAAACATTTTTTCACCAAAACTTGATGATACTTGGTGGTAATGATCAGTTCATTAAGCCCACTTGGCTGTCCAATTTTCACTCTTCTAGGTTCAAGCGTTCGTTTCCAGTAACACTTTGAATTGTTAGGTTTCACTCTGTTTTCTGCTATATAGATAGATGTCTTTGAAACTCTAAATCAAACACGGTTTTTGCTAGCTCCTTGAAACTTAACAAAATGAAGTAGTTGTTAGTTCTATCTCTATGGTTTTTTTCCTCTTGAAGTACCCCATGCAGAGACTGGCGAAAAACACTTTCGTTTGAAAGGGGTTGCCAAGCTTCCAAAAAACTACTAGTTTGCTGAAATCTCAGCAAACTTTTTTTCACCAAATCTTGATGATACTTGGTGGTAATGATCAGTTCACTAATCTCACTTGGCTGCCCAAATTTTATTCTTCTAGGTTGAAGCTTTCGTTTCCAGTGACTGTTCGAATTTTTAGGTTTCACTCTGTTTTCTGCTATATAGATAGATGTGTTTGAAACTCTAAATCAAACACGGTTTGTGCTAGCTTCTTGAAACTTGAGCAAATGAAGTAGTTCTAAGTTCTATCTCTATGGATTGTTTCCTCTTGAAGTACCCCATGCAGAGACTGGCGAAAAACACTTTCGTTTTAAAGGGGTTGCCAAGCTTCCAAAAAACTACTAGTTTGCTGAAATCTCAGCAAATATTTTTTCACCAAAACTTGATGATACTTGGTGGTAATGATCAGTTCACTAAGCCCACTTGGCTGCCCAATTTTTACTCTTCTGGGTTCAAGCGTTCGTTTCCAGTAACACTTTGAAATTTTAGGTTTCACTCTGTTTTCTGCTATATAGATAGATGTCTTTGAAACTCTAAAACAAACACGGTTTTTGCTAGCTCCTTGATACTTGACAAAATGAAGTAGTTGTTAGTTCTATCTCTATGGTTTTTTTCCTCTTGAAGTACCCCATGCAGAAACTGGCGAAAAACACTTTCGTTTGAAAGGGGTTGCCAAGCTTCCAAAAAACTACTAGTTTGCTGAAATCTCAGCAAACATTTTTTCACCAAATCTTGATGATACTTGGTGGTAATGATCAGTTCACTAATCCCACTTTCCTGCCCAACTTTCACACTTCTAGGTTCAAGCGTTCGTTTCCAGTAACAGTTTGAATTTTTAGGTTTTACTCTGTTTTCTGCTATATAGATAGATGTGTTTGAAACTCTAAATCAAACACGGTTTGTGCTAGCTCCTTGAAACTTGACCAAATGAAGTAGTTCTAAGTTCTATCTCTATGGTTTGTTTCCTCTTGAAGTACCCCATGCAGAGACTGGCGAAAAACACTTCAGTTTGAAAGGGGTTGCCAAGCTTCCAAAAAACTACTAGTTTGCTGAAATCTCAGCAAACATTTTTTCACCAAATCTTGATGATACTTGGTGGTAATGGTCAGTTCACTAATCCCACTTGTCTGCCCAAATTTTATTCTTCTAGGTTGAAGCTTTCGTTTCCAGTAACAGTTTGAATTTTTAGGTTTCACTCTGTTTTCTCCTACATAGATAGCTGTGTTTGGAATTCTAAATCAAACACGGTTTGTGCTAGCTCCTTGAAACTTGACCAAATGAAGTAGTTCTAAGTTCTATCTCTTGTTTGTTTCCTCTTGAAGTACCCCATGCAGAGACTGGCGAAAACACTTTCGTTTGAAAGGGGTTGCCAAGCTTCCAAAAAACTACTAGTTTGCTGAAATCTCAGCAAATATTTTTTCACCAAATCTTGATGATACTTGGTGGAAATGATGAGCTCACTAACCCCACTTGGCTGCCCAATTTTCACTCTTCTAGGTTCAAGTGCTCGTTTCCAGTAACACTTTGAATTTTTAGGTTTCACTCTGTTTTCTGCTTTATGGATAGATGTGTTTGAAACTCTAAATCAAACACGGTTTGTGATAGCTCCTTGAAACTTGACAAAATGAATTAGTTCTACGTTCTATCTCTATGGTTTGTTTCCTCTTGAAGTACCCCATGCAGAGACTGGCGAAAAACACTTTCGTTTGAAAGGGGTTGCCAAGCTTCCAAAAAACTACTAGTTTGCTGAAATCTCAGCAAACATTTTTTCACCAAATCTTGATGATACTTTTTGGTAATGATCAGTTCACTAATCCCACTTGGCTGCCCAAATTTTATTCTTCTAGGTTGAAGCTTTCGTTTCCAGTAACACTTTGAATTGTTAGGTTTCACTCTGTTTTCTCGTACATAGATAGCTGTGTTTGGAATTCTAAATCAAACACGGTTTGTGCTAGCCCCTTGAAACTTGACCAAATGAAGTAGTTCTAAGTTCTATCTCTATGGTTTGTTTCCTCTTGAAGTAGCCCATGCAGAGACTGGCGAAAAACACTTTCGTTTGAAAGGGGTTGCCAAGCTTCCAAAAAACTACTAGTTTGCTGAAATCTCAGCACACATTTTTTCACCAAATCTTGATGATACTTGGTGGTAATGATCAGTTCACTAATCCCACTTGGCTGCCCAACTTTCACACTTCTAGGTTCAAGCGTTCGTTTCCAGTAACAGTTTGAATTTTTAGGTTTTACTCTGTTTTCTGCTATATAAATAGATGTGTTTATAACTCTAAATCAAACACGGTTTGTGCTAGCTCCGTGAAACTTGACAAAATGAAGTAGTTCTAAGTTCTATCTCTATGGTTTGTTTCCTCTTGAAGTACCCCATGCAGAGACTGGCGAAGAACACTTTCGTTTGAAAGGGGTTGCCAAGCTTCCAAAAAACTACTAGTTTGCTGAAATCTCAGCAAACATTTTTTCACCAAATCTTGATGATACTTGGTGGTAATGATCAGTTCACTAAGCCCACTTGGCTGCCCAATTTTCACTCTTCTAGGTTCAAGCGTTCGTTTCCAGTAACACTTTCAATTTTTAGGTTTCACTCTGTTTTCTGTTATATAGATAGATGTGTTTGAAACTCTAAATCAAACACGGTTTGTGGTAGCTCCTTGAAACTTGACAAAATGAAGTAGTTGTTAGTTCTATCTCTATGGTTTTTTCCTCTTGAAGTACCCCATGCAGAGACTGGCGAAAAACACTTTCGTTTGAAAGGGGTTGCCAAGCTTCCAAAAAACTACTAGTTTGCTGAAATCTCAGCAAACATTTTTTCACCAAATCTTGATGATACTTGGTGGTAATGATCAGTTCACGAATCCCACTTGGCTGCCCAAATTTTATTCTTCTAGGTTGAAGCTTTCGTTTCCAGTGACTGTTTGAATTTTTAGGTTTCACTCTGTTTTCTGCTATATAGATAGATGTGTTTGAAACTCAAAATCAAACACGGTTTGTGCTAGCTCCTTGAAACTTGACCAAATGAAGTAGTTCTAAGTTCTATCTCTATGGTTTGTTTCCTCTTGAAGTACCCCATGCAGAGACTGGCGAAAAACACTTCCGTTTGAAAGGGGTTGCCAAGCTTCCAAAAAACTACTAGTTTGCTGAAATCTCAGCAAACATTTTTTCACCAAACCTTGATGATACTTTTTGGTAATGATCAGTTCACTAATCCCACTTGGCTGCCCAAATTTTATTCTTCTAGGTTGAAGCTTTCGTTTCCAGTAACAGTTTGATTTTTTAGGTTTCACTCTGTTTTCTCCTACATAGATAGCTGTGTTTGGAATTCTAAATCAAACACGGTTTGTGCTAGCTCCTTGAAACTTGACCAAATGAAGTAGTTCCAAGTTCTATCTCTATGGTTTGTTTCCTCTTGAAGTACCCCATGCAGAGACTGGCGAAAAACACTTTCGTTTGAAAGGGGTTGCCAAGCTTCCAAAAAACTACTAGTTTGCTGAAATCTCAGCAAACATTTTTTCACCAAATCTTGATGATACTTGGTGGTAATGATCAGTTCACTAATCCCACTTTCCTGCCCAACTTTCACACTTCTAGGTTCAAGCGTTCGTTTCCAGTAACAGTTTGAATTTTTAGGTTTTACTCTGTTTTCTGCTATATAGATAGATGTGTTTATAACTCTAAATCAAGCACGGTTTTTGCTAGCTCCGTGAAAATTGACAAAATGAAGTAGTTCTAAGTTCTATCTCTATGGTTTGTTTCCTCTTGAAGTACCCCATGCAGAGACTGGCGAAGAACACTTTCGTTTGAAAGGGGTTGCCAAGCTTCCAAAAAATTTCTCGTTTGCTGAAATCTCAGCAAACATTTTTTCACCAAATCTTGATGATACTTGGTGGTCTTGATCAGTTCACTAAGCCCACTTGGCTGCCCAATTTTCACTCTTCTAGGTTCAAGCGTTCGTTTCCAGTAACACTTTGAATTTTTAGGTTTCACTCTGTTTTCTGTTATATAGATAGATGTGTTTGAAACTCTAAATCAAACACGGTTTGTGCTACCTCCTTGAAACTTGACAAAATGAAGTAGTTCTAAGTTCTATCTCTATGGTTTGTTTCCTCTTGAAGTACCCCATGCAGAGACTGGCGAAAAACACTTTCGTTTGAAAGGGGTTGCCAAGCTTCCAAAAAACTACTAGTTTGCTGAAATCTCAGCAAACATTTTTTCACCAAATCTTGATGATACTTGGTGGTAATGATCAGTTCACGAATCCCACTTGGCTGCCCAATTTTCACTCTTCTAAGTTCAAGCGTTCGTTTCCAGTAACACTTTGAATTTTTAGGTTTCACTCTGTTTTCTGCTATATAGATAGATGTGTTTGAAACTCTAAATCAAACACGGTTTGTGCTAGCTCCTTGAAACTTGAGCAAATGAAGTAGTTCTAAGTTCTATCTCTATGGATTGTTTCCTCTTGAAGTACCCCATGCAGAGACTGGCGAAAAACACTTTCGTTTTAAAGGGGTTGCCAAGCTTCCAAAAAACTACTAGTTTGCTGAAATCTCAGCAAACATTTTTTCACCAAAACTTGATGATACTTGGTGGTAATGATCAGTTCACTAAGCCCACTTGGCTGCCCAATTTTTACTCTTCTAGGTTCAAGCGTTCGTTTCCAGTAACACTTTGAAATTTTAGGTTTCACTCTGTTTTCTGCTATATAGATAGATGTCTTTGAAACTCTAAATCAAACACGGTTTTTGCTAACTCCTTGAAACTTGACAAAATGAAGTAGTTGTTAGTTCTATCTCTATGGTTTTTTTCCTCTTGAAGTACCCCATGCAGAGACTGGCGAAAAACACTTTTGTTTGAAAGGGGTTGCCAAGCTTCCAAAAAACTACTAGTTTGCTGAAATCTCAGCAAACATTTTTTCACCAAATCTTGATGATACTTGGTGGTAATGATCAGTTCACGAATCCCACTTGGCTGCCCAAATTTTATTCTTCTAGGTTGAAGCTTTCGTTTCCAGTGACTGTTTGAATTTTTAGGTTTCACTCTGTTTTCTGCTATATAGATAGATGTGTTTGAAACTCTAAATCAAACACGGTTTGTGCTAGCTCCTTGAAACTTGACCAAATGAAGTAGTTCTAAGTTCTATCTCTATGGTTTGTTTCCTCTTGAAGTACCCCATGCAGAGACTGGCGAAAAACACTTCCGTTTGAAAGGGGTTGCCAAGCTTCCAAAAAACTACTAGTTTGCTGAAATCTCAGCAAACATTTTTTCACCAAATCTTGATGATACTTGGTGGTAATGATCAGTTCACTAATCCCACTTGGCTGCCCAACTTTCACACTTCTAGGTTCAAGCGTTCGTTTCCAGTAACAGTTTGAATTTTTAGGTTTTACTCTGTTTTCTGCTATATAGATAGATGTGTTTATAACTCTAAATCAAACACGGTTTGTGCTAGCTCCGTGAAACTTGACAAAATGAAGTAGTTCTAAGTTCTATCTCTATGGTTTGTTTCCTCTTGAAGTCCCCCATGCAGAGACTGGCGAAGAACACTTTCGTTTGAAAGGGGTTGCCAAGCTTCCAAAAAACTACTCGTTTGCTGAAATCACAGCAAACATTTTTTCACCAAATCTTGATGATACTTGGTGGTAATGATCAGTTCACTAAGCCCACTTGGCTGCCCAATTTTCACTCTTCTAGGTTCAAGCGTTCGTTTCCAGTAACACTTTGAAATTTTAGGTTTCACTCTGTTTTCTGCTATATAGATAGATGTGTTTGAAACTCTAAATCAAACACGGTTTGTGCTAGCTCCGTGAAACTTGACAAAATGAAGTAGTTCTAAGTTCTATCTCTATGGTTTGTTTCCTCTTGAAGTACCCCATGCAGAGACTGGCGAAGAACACTTTCGTTTGAAAGGGGTTGCCAAGCTTCCAAAAAACTTCTCGTTTGCTGAAATCTCAGCAAACATTTTTCACCAAATCTTGATGATACTTGGTGGTAATGATCAGTTCACTAATCCCACTTGGCTGCACAACTTTCACTCTTCTAGGTTCAAGCGTTCATTTCCAGTAACAGTTTGAATTTTTAGGTTTCACTCTGTTTTCTGTTATATAGATAGCTGTGTTTGGAATTCTAAATCAAAAACTTGATGATACTTGGTGGTAATGATCAGTTCACTAATCCCACTTGGCTGCCCAATTTTCACTCTTCTAGGTTCAAGCGTTCGTTTCCAGTAACACTTTGAATTTTTAGGTTTCACTCTGTTTTCTGCTTTATAGATAGATGTGTTTGAAACTCTAAATCAAACACGGTTTGTGCTAGCTCCTTGAAACTTGACAAAATGAAGTAGTTGTTAGTTCTATCTCTATGGTTTTTTTCCTCTTGAGGTACCCAATGCAGAGACTGGCGAAAAACACTTTCGTTTGAAAGGGGTTGCCAAGCTTCCAAAAAACTACTAGTTTGCTGAAATCTCAGCAAACATTTTTTCACCAATTCTTGATGATACTTGGTGGTAATGATCAGTTCACTAATCCCACTTGGCTGCCCAAATTTTATTCTTCTAGGTTGAAGGTTTCCTTTCCAGTGACTGTTTGAATTTTTAGGTTTCACTCTGTATTCTGCTATATAGATAGATGTGTTTGAAACTCTAAATCAAACAAGGTTTGTGCTAGCTCCTTGAAACTTGACCAAATGAAGTAGTTGTAAGTTCTATCTCTATGGTTTGTTTCCTCTTGAAGTACCCCATGCAGAGACTGGCGAAAAACAATTCCGTTTGAAAGGGGTTGCCAAGCTTCCAAAAAACTACTAGTTTGCTGAAATCTCAGCAAACATTTTTTCACCAAATCTTGATGATACTTGGTGGTAATGGTCAGTTCACTAATCCCACTTGGCTGCCCAAATTTTATTCTTCTAGGTTGAAGCTTTCGTTTTCAGTAACAGTTTGAATTTTTAGGTTTTCCTCTGTTTTCCC
Organism: Callospermophilus lateralis; assembly: GCF_048772815.1. NCBI lineage: Eukaryota > Metazoa > Chordata > Mammalia > Rodentia > Sciuridae > Callospermophilus > Callospermophilus lateralis. The sequence continues at coordinate 44,617 of NW_027514979.1, read as the reverse complement.
CTACATAGATAGCTGTGTTTGGAATTCTAAATCAAACACGGTTTGTGCTAGCTCCTTGAAACTTGACCAAATGAAGTAGTTCTAAGTTCTATCTCTATGGTTTGTTTCCTCTTGAAGTACCCCATGCAGAGACTGACGAAAAACACTTTCGTTTGAAAGGGGTTGCCAAGCTTCCAAAAAACTACTAGTTTGCTGAAATCTCAGCAAACATTTTTTCACCAAATCTTGATGATACTTGGTGGTAATGATCAGTTCACTAAGCCCACTTGGCTGCCCAATTTTCACTCTTCTAGGTTCAAGCGTTCGTTTCCAGTAACACTTTGAATGTTTAGGTTTCACTCTGTTTTCTGCTATATAGATAGATGTGTTTGAAACTCTAAATCAAACACGGTTTGTGCTAGCTCCTTGAAACTTGAGCAAATGAAGTAGTTCTAAGTTCTATCTCTATGGATTGTTTCCTCTTGAAGTACCCCATGCAGAGACTGGCGAAAAACACTTTCGTTTGAAAGGGGTTGCCAAGCTTCCAAAAAACTACTAGTTTGCTGAAATCTCAGCAAACATTTTTTCACCAAATCTTGATGATACTTGGTGGTAATGATCAGTTCACTAATCCCACTTGGCTGCCCAAATTTTATTCTTCTAGGTTGAAGCTTTCGTTTCCAGTGACTGTTTGAATTTTTAGGTTTCACTCTGTTTTCTGCTATATAGATAGATGTGTTTGAAACTCTAAATCAAAAACGGTTTGTGCTCGCTCCTTGAAACTTGACCAAATGAAGTAGTTCTAAGTTCTATCTCTATGGTTTGTTTCCTCTTGAAGTACCCCATGCAGAGACTGGCGAAAAACACTTCCGTTTGAAAGGGGTTGCCAAGCTTCCAAAAAACTACTAGTTTGCTGAAATCTCAGCAAACATTTTTTCAACAAATCTTGATGATACTTGGTGGTAATGATCAGTTCACTAATCCCACTTGGCTGCCCAAATTTTATTCTTCTAGGTTGAAGCTTTCGTTTCCAGTAACAGTTTGAATTTTTAGGTTTCACTCTGTTTTCTCCTACATAGATAGCTGTGTTTGGAATTCTAAATCAAACACGGTTTGTGCTAGCTCCTTGAAACGTGACCAAATGAAGTAGTTCTAAGTTCTATCTCCATGGTTTGTTTCCTCTTGAAGTACCCCATGCAGAGACTGGCGAAAAACACTTTCGTTTGAAAGGGGTTGCCAAGCTTCCAAAAAACTACTAGTTTGCTGAAATCTCAGCAAACATTTTTTCACCAAATCTTGATGATACTTGGTGGTAATGATGAGTTCACTAAGCCCACTTGGCTGCCCAATTTTCACTCTTCTAGGTTCAAGCGTTCGTTTCCAGTAACACTTTGAATTTTTAGGTTTCACTCTGTTTTCTGCTTTATAGATAGATGTGTTTGAAACTCTAAATCAAACACGGTTTGTGCTAGCTCCTTGAAACTTGACCAAATGAAGTAGTTCTAAGTTCTATCTCTATGGTTTGTTTCCTCTTGAAGTACCCCATGCAGAGACTGGCGAAAAACACTTTCGTTTTAAAGGGGTTGCCAAGCTTCCAAAAAACTACTAGTTTGCTGAAATCTCAGCAAACATTTTTTCACCAAAACTTGATGATACTTGGTGGTAATGATCAGTTCACTAATCCCACTTGGCTGCCCGAATTTTATTCTTCTAGGTTGAAGCTTTCGTTTCCAGTGACTGTTTGAATTTTTAGGTTTCACTCTGTATTCTGCTATATAGATAGATGTGTTTGAAACTCTAAATCAAACAAGGTTTGTGCTAGCTCCTTGAAACTTGACCAAATGAAGTAGTTGTAAGTTCTATCTCTATGGTTTGTTTCCTCTTGAAGTACCCCATGCAGAGACTGGCGAAGAACACTTTCGTTTGAAAGGGGTTGCCAAGCTTCCAAAAAACTACTCGTTTGCTGAAATCTCAGCAAACATTTTTTCACCAAATCTTGATGATACTTGGTGGTAATGATCAGTTCACTAATCCCACTTGGCTGCCCAACTTTCACTCTTCTAGGTTCAAGCGTTCGTTTCCAGTAACACTTTGAAATTTTAGGTTTCACTCTGTTTTCTCCTACATAGATAGCTGTGTTTGGAATTCTAAATCAAACACGGTTTGTGCTAGCTCCTTGAAACTTGACCAAATGAAGTAGATCTAAGTTCTATCTCTATGGTTTGTTTCCTCTTGAAGTACCCCATGTAGAGACTGGCGAAAAACACTTTCGTTTGAAAGGGGTTGCCAAGCTTCCAAAAAACTACTAGTTTGCTGAAATCTCAGCAAACATTTTTTCACCAAATCTTGATGATACTTGGTGGTAATGATCAGTTCACTAATCCCACTTGGCTGCCCAACTTTCACTCTTCTAGGTTCAAGCGTTCGTTTCCAGTAACAGTTTGAATTTTTAGGTTTCACTCTGTTTTCTGCTATATAGATAGATGTGTTTGAAACTGTAAATCAAACACGGTTTGTGCTAGCTCCTTGAAACTTTACAAAATGAAGTAGTTGTTAGTTCTATCTCTATGGTTTTTTGCCTCTTGAAGTACCCCATGCAGAGACTGGCGAAAAACACTTTCGTTTGAAAGGGGTTGCCAAGCTTCCAAAAAACTACTAGTTTGCTCAAATCTCAGCAAACATTTTTTCACCAAATCTTGATGATACTTGGTGGTAATGATCAGTTCACTAATCCCACTTGGCTGCCCAAATTTTATTCTTCTAGGTTGAAGCTTTCGTTTCCAGTGACTGTTTGAATTTTTAGTTTTCACTCTGTTTTCTGCTATATAGATAGATGTGTTTGAAACTCTAAATCAAACACGGTTTGTGCTAGCTCCTTGAAACTTGACCAAATGAAGTAGTTCTAATTTCTATCTCTATGGTTTGTTTCCTCTTGAAGTACCCCATGCAGAGTCTGGCGAAAAACACTTTCGTTTGAAAGGGGTTGCCAAGCTTCCAAAAAACTACTAGTTTGCTGAAATCTCAGCAAACATTTTTTCACCAAATCTTGATGCTACTTGGTGGTAATGATGAGTTCACTAAGCCCACTTGGCTGCCCAATTTTCACTCTTCTAGGTTCAAGCGTTCGTTTCCAGTAACACTTTGAAATTTTAGGTTTCACTCTGTTTTCTGCTTTATAGATAGATGTGTTTGAAACTCTAAATCAAACACGGTTTGTGCTAGCTCCGTGAAACTTGACAAAATGAAGTAGTTCTAAGTTCTATCTCTATGGTTTGTTTCCTCTTGAAGTACCCCATGCAGAGACTGGCGAAGAACACTTTCGTTTGAAAGGGGTTGCCAAGCTTCCAAAAAACTACTAGTTTACTGAAATCTCAGCAAACATTTTTTCACCAAATCGTGATGCTACTTGGTGGTAATGATGAGTTCACTAATCCCACTTGGCTGCCCAACTTTCACTCTTCTAGGTTCAAGCGTTAGTTTCCAGTAACAGTTTGAATTTTTAGGTTTCACTCTGTTTTCTGCTATATAGATAGATGTTTTTGAAACTCTAAATCAAACAGGGTTTGTGCTAGCTCCGTGAAACTTGACAAAATGAAGTAGTTCTAAGTTCTATCTCTATGGTTTGTTTCCTCTTGAAGTACCCCATGCAGAGACTGGCGAAGAACACTTTCGTTTGAAAGGGGTTGCCAAGCTTCCAAAAAACTACTAGTTTGCTGAAATCTCAGCAAACATTTTTTCACCAAAACTTGATGATACTTGGTGGTAATGATCAGTTCACTAAGCCCACTTGGCTGCCCAATTTTTACTCTTCTAGGTTCAAGCGTTCGTTTCCAGTAACGCTTTGAAATTTTAGGTTTCACTCTGTTTTCTGCTATATAGATGGATGTCTTTGAAACTCTAAATCAAACACGGTTTGTGCTAGCTCCTTGAAACTTGAAAAAATGAAGTAGTTGTAAGTTCTATCTCTGTGGTTTGTTTCCTCTTGAAGTACCCCATGCAGAGACTGGCGAAAAACACTTTCGTTTGAAAGGGGTTGCCAAGCTTCCAAAAAACTACTAGTTTGCTGAAATCTCAGCAAACATTTTTTCACCAAATCTTGATGATACTTGGTGGTAATGATCAGTTCACTAATCCACTTGGCTGCCCAACTTTCACTCTTCTAGGTTCAAGCGTTCGTTTCCAGTAACACTTTGAAATTTTAGGTTTCACTCTGTTTTCTCCTACATAGATAGCTGTGTTTGGAATTCTAAATCAAACACGGTTTGTGCTAGCTCCTTGAAACTTGACCAAATGAAGTAGATCTAAGTTCTATCTCTATGGTTTGTTTCCTCTTGAAGTACCCCATGTAGAGACTGGCGAAAAACACTTTCGTTTGAAAGGGGTTGCCAAGCTTCCAAAAAACTACTAGTTTGCTGAAATCTCAGCAAACATTTTTTCACCAAATCTTGATGATACTTGGTGGTAATGATCAGTTCACTAATCCCACTTGGCTGCCCAACTTTCACTCTTCTATGTTCAAGCGTTCGTTTCCAGTAACAGTTTGAATTTTTAGGTTTCACTCTGTTTTCTGCTATATAGATAGATGTGTTTGAAACTGTAAATCAAACACGGTTTGTGCTAGCTCCTTGAAACTTTACAAAATGAAGTAGTTGTTAGTTCTATCTCTATGGTTTTTTGCCTCTTGAAGTACCCCATGCAGAGACTGGCGAAAAACACTTTCGTTTGAAAGGGGTTGCCAAGCTTCCAAAAAACTACTAGTTTGCTCAAATCTCAGCAAACATTTTTTCACCAAATTTTGATGATACTTGGTGGTAATGATCAGTTCACTAATCCCACTTGGCTGCCCAAATTTTATTCTTCTAGGTTGAAGCTTTCGTTTCCAGTGACTGTTTGAATTTTTAGTTTTCACTCTGTTTTCTGCTATATAGATAGATGTGTTTGAAACTCTAAATCAAACACGGTTTGTGCTAGCTCCTTGAAACTTGACCAAATGAAGTAGTTCTAATTTCTATCTCTATGGTTTGTTTCCTCTTGAAGTACCCCATGCAGAGACTGGCGAAAAACACTTTCGTTTGAAAGGGGTTGCCAAGCTTCCAAAAAATACTAGTTTGCTGAACTCTCAGCAAACATTTTTTCACCCAAATCTTGATGCACTTGGTGGTAATGATGAGTTCACTAAGCCCACTTGGCTGCCCAATTTTCACTCTTCTAGGTTCAAGCGTTCGTTTCCAGTAACACTTTGAATTTTTAGGTTTCACTCTGTTTTCTGCTTTATAGATAGATGTGTTTGAAACTCTAAATCAAACACGGTTTGTGCTAGCTCCTTGAAACTTGACAAAATGAAGTAGTTCTAAGTTCTATCTCTATGGTTTGTTCCTCTTGAAGTACCCCATGCAGAGACTGGCGAAAAACACTTTTGTATTAAAGGGGTTGCCAAGCTTCAAAAAACTACTAGTTTGCTGAAATCTCAGCAAACATTTTTTCACCAAAACTTGATGATACTTGGTGGTAATGATCAGTTCACTAAGCCCACTTGGCAGCGCAATTTTTACTCTTCAAGGTTCAAGCGTTCGTTTCCAGTAACACTTTGAAATTTTAGGTTTCACTCTGTTTTCTGCTATATAGATAGATGTCTTTGAAAATCTAAATCAAACACGGTTTGCGCTAGCTCCTTGAAACTTGACAAAATGAAGTAGTTGTTAGTTCTATCTCTATGGTTTTTTTCCTCTTGAGGTACCCCATGCAGAGACTGGCGAAAAACACTTTCGTTTGAAAGGGGTTGCCAAGCTTCCAAAAAACTACTAGTTTGCTGAAATCTCAGCAAACATTTTTTTACCAAATCTTGATGATACTTGGTGGTAATGATCACTTCACTAATCCCACTTGGCTGCCCAAATTTTATTCTTCTAGGTTGAAGCTTTCGTTTCCAGTGACTGTTTGAATTTTTAGGTTTCACTCTGTTTTCTCCTACATAGATAGCTGTGTTTGGAATTCTAAATCAAACACGGTTTGTGCTAGCTCCTTGAAACTTGACCAAATGAAGTAGATCTAAGTTCTATCTCTATGGTTTGTTTCCTCTTGAAGTACCCCATGTAGAGACTGGCGAAAAACACTTTCGTTTGAAAGGGGTTGCCAAGCTTCCAAAAAACTACTAGTTTGCTGAAATCTCAGCAAACATTTTTTCACCAAATCTTGATGATACTTGGTGGTAATGATCAGTTCACTAATCCCACTTGGCTGCCCAACTTTCACTCTTCTAGGTTCAAGCGTTCGTTTCCAGTAACAGTTTGAATTTTTAGGTTTCACTCTGTTTTCTGCTATATAGATAGATGTGTTTGAAACTGTAAATCAAACACGGTTTGTGCTAGCTCCGTGAAACTTGACAAAATGAAGTAGTTCTAAGTTCTATCTCTATGGTTTGTTTCCTCTTGAAGTACCCTATGCAGAGACTGGCGAAGAACACTTTCGTTTGAAAGGGGTTGCCAAGCTTCCAAAAAACTACTAGTTTGCTGAAATCTCAGCAAACATTTTTTCACCAAATCATGATGATACTTGGTGGTAATGATCAGTTCACTAAGCCCACTTGGCTGCCCAATTTTCACGCTTCTAGGTTCAAGCGTTCGTTTCCAGTAACACTTTGAATTGTTAGGTTTCACTCTGTTTTCTGCTATATAGATAGATGTCTTTGAAACTCTAAATCAAACACGGTTTGTGCTAGCTCCTTGAAACTTGACAAAATGAAGTAGTTTTTAGTTCTATCTCTATGGTTTTTTTCCTCTTGAGGTACCCCATGCTTAGACTGGCGAAAAACACTTTCCTTTGAAAGGGGTGCCAAGCTTCCAAAAAACTACTAGTTTGCTGAAATCTCAGCAAACATTTTTTCACCAAATCTTGATGATACTTGGTGGTAATGATCACTTCACTAATCCCACTTGGCTGCCCAAATTTTATTCTTCTAGGTTGAAGCTTTCGTTTCCAGTGACTGTTTGAATTTTTATGTTTCACTCTGTTTTCTCCTACATAGATAGCTGGTGTTTGGAATTCTAAATCAAACACGGTTTGTGCTAGCTCCTTGAAACTTGACCAAATGAAGTAGATCTAATTTCTATCTCTATGGTTTGTTTCCTCTTGAAGTACCCCATGTAGAGACTGGCGAAAAACAATTTCGTTTGAAAGGGGTTGCCAAGCTTCCAAAAAACTACTAGTTTGCTGAAATCTCAGCAAACATTTTTTCACCAAATCTTGATGATACTTGGTGGTAATGATCAGTTCACTAATCCCACTTGGCTGCCCAACTTTCACTCTTCTAGGTTCAAGCGTTAGTTTCCAGTAACAGTTTGAATTTTTAGGTTTCACTCTGTTTTCTGCTATATAGATAGATGTGTTTGAAACTCTAAATCAAACAGGGTTTGTGCTAGCTCCGTGAAACTTGACCAAAATGAAGTAGTTCTAATTCTATCTCTATGGTTTGTTTCCTCTTGAAGTACCCCATGCAGAGACTGGCGAAGAACACTTTCGTTTGAAAGGGGTTGCCAAGCTTCCAAAAACTACTAGTTTGCTGAAATCTCAGCAAACATTTTTTCACCAAAACTTGATGATACTTGGTGGTAATGATCAGTTCATTAAGCCACTTGGCTGCCCAATTTTTACTCTTCTAGGTTCAAGCGTTCGTTTCCAGTAACGCTTTGAAATTTTAGGTTTCACTCTGTTTTCTGCTATATAGATGGATGTCTTTGAAACTCTAAATCAAACACGGTTTGTGCTAGCTCCTTGAAACTTGAAAAAATGAAGTAGTTGTAAGTTCTATCTCTGTGGTTTGTTTCCTCTTGAAGTACCCCATGCAGAGACTGGCGAAAAACACTTTCGTTTGAAAGGGGTTGCCAAGCTTCCAAAAAACTACTAGTTTGCTGAAATCTCAGCAAACATTTTTTCACCAAATCTTGATGATTCTTGGTGGTAATGATCAGTTCACTAATCCCACTTGGCTGCCCAACTTTCACTCTTCTAGGTTCAAGCGTTCGTTTCCAGTAACACTTTGAAATTTTAGGTTTCACTCTGTTTTCTCCTACATAGATAGCTGTGTTTGGAATTCTAAATCAAACACGGTTTGTGCTAGCTCCTTGGAACTTGAACAAATGAAGTAGATCTAAGTTCTATCTCTATGGTTTGTTTCCTCTTGAAGTACCCCATGCAGAGACTGGCGAAAAACACTTTCGTTTGAAAGGGGTTGCCAAGCTTCCAAAAAACTACTAGTTTGCTGAAATCTCAGCAAACATTTTTTCACCAAATCTTGATGATACTTGGTGGTAATGATGAGTTCACTAAGCCCACTTGGCTGCCCAATTTTCACTCTTCTAGGTTCAAGCGTTCGTTTCCAGTAACACATTGAAATTTTAGGTTTCACTCTGTTTTCTGCTATATAGATAGATGTCTTTGAAACTCTAAATCAAACACGGTTTGTGCTAGCTCCTTGAAACTTGACAAAATGAAGTAGTTGTTAGTTCTATCTCTATGGTTTTTTTCCTCTTGAGGTACCCCATGCAGAGACTGGCGAAAAACACTTTCGTTTGAAAGGGGTTGCCAAGCTTCAAAAAACTAGTAGTTTGCTGAAATCTCAGCAAACATTTTTTCACCAAATCTTGATGATACTTGATGGTAATGATCACTTCACTAATCCCACTTGGCTGCCCAAATTTTATTCTTCTAGGTTGAAGCTTTCGTTTCCAGTGACTGTTTGAATTTTTAGGTTACACTCTGTTTTCTGCTATATAGATAGATGTGTTTGAAACTCTAAATCAAACACCGTTTGTGCTAACTCCTTGAAATTTGACCAAATGAAGTAGTTCTAAGTTCTATCTCTATGGTTTGTTTCCTCTTGAGGTACCCCATGCAGAGACTGGCGAAGAACACTTTCGTTTGAAAGGGGTTGCCAAGCTTCCAAAAAACTACTCGTTTGCTGAAATCTCAGCAAACATTTTTTCACCAAATCTTGATGATACTTGGTGGTAATGATCAGTTCACTAAGCCCACTTGGCTGCCCAATTTTCCCTCTTCTAGGTTCAAGCGTTCGTTTCCAGTAACACTTTGAAATTTTAGCTTTCACTCTGTTTTCTGCTATATAGATAGATGTGTTTGAAACACTAAATCAAACACGGTTTGTGCTAGCTCCGTGAAACTTGACAAAATGAAGTAGTTCTAAGTTCTATCTCTATGGTTTGTTTCCTCTTGAAGTACCGCATGCAGAGACTGGTGAAGAACACTTTCGTTTGAAAGGGGTTGCCAAGCTTCGAAAAAACTTCTCGTTTGCTGAAATCTCAGCAAACATTTTTTCACCAAATCTTGATGATACTTGGTGGTAATGATCAGTTCACTAAGCCCACTTGGCTGCCCAATTTTCACTCTTCTAGGTTCAAGCGTTCGTTTCCAGTAACACTTTGAATTTTTAGGTTTCACTCTGTTTTCTGTTATATAGATAGATGTGTTTGAAACTCTAAATCAAACACGGTTTGTGCTAGCTCCTTGAAACTTGACAAAATGAAGTAGTTCTAAGTTCTATATCTATGGTTTGTTTCCTCTTGAAGTACCCCATGCAGAGACTGGCGAAAAACACTTTCGTTTGAAAGGGGTTGCCAAGCTTCCAAAAAACTACTAGTTTGCTGAAATCTCAGCAAACATTTTTTCACCAAATCTTGATGATACTTGGTGGTAATGATCAGTTCACTAATCCCACTTGGCTGCCCAACTTTCACTCTTCTAAGTTCAAGCGTTCGTTTCCAGTAACAGTTTGAATTTTTAGGTTTCACTCTGTTTTCTGCTATATAGATAGATGTGTTTGAAACTCTAAATCAAACACGGTTTGTGCTAGCTCCGTGAAACTTGACAAAATGAAGTAGTTCTAAGTTCTATCTCTATGGTTTGTTTCCTCTTGAAGTACCCCATGCAGAGACTGGCGAAGAACACTTTGGTTTTAAAGGGGTTGCCAAGCTTCCAAAAAACTACTAGTTTGCTGAAATCTCAGCAAACATTTTTTCACCAAATCTTGATGATACTTGGTGGTAATGATCAGTTCACTAATCCCACTTGGCTGCCCAAATTTTATTCTTCTAGGTTGAAGCTTTCGTTTCCAGTAACAGTTTGAACTTTTAGGTTTCACTCTGTTTTCTCCTACATAGATAGCTGTGTTTGGAATTCTAAATCAAACACGGTTTGTGCTAGCTCCTTGAAACTTGACCAAATGAAGTAGTTCTAAGTTCTATCTCTATGGTTTGTTTCCTCTTGAAGTACCCCATGCAGAGACTGGCGAAAAACACTTTCGTTTTAAAGGGGTTGCCAAGCTTCCAAAAAACTACTAGTTGGCTGAAATCTCAGCAAACATTTTTTCACCAAAACTTGATGATACTTGGTGGTAATGATCAGTTCACTAAGCCCACTTGGCAGCCCAATTTTTACTCTTCTAGGTTCAAGCGTTCGTTTCCAGTAACACATTGAAATTTTAGGTTTCACTCTGTTTTCTGCTATATAGATAGATGTCTTTGAAACTCTAAATCAAACACAGTTTGTGCTAGCTCCTTGAAAATTGACAAAATGAAGTAGTTGTTAGTTCTATCTCTATGGTTTTTTTCCTCTTGAGGTACCCCATGCAGAGACTGGCGAAAAACACTTTCGTTTGAAAGGGGTTGCCAAGCTTCAAAAAACTAGTAGTTTGCTGAAATCTCAGCAAACATTTTTTCACCAAATCTTGATGATACTTGGTGGTAATGATCAGTTCACTAATCCCACTTGGCTGCCCAAATTTTATTCTTCTAGGTTGAAGCTTTCGTTTCCAGTGACTGTTTGGATTTTTAGGTTTCACACTGTTTTCTCCTACATAGATAGCTGTGTTTGGAATTCTAAATCAAACAAGGATTGTGCTAGCTCCTTGAAACTTGACCAAATGAAGTAGTTCTACGTTCTATCTCTATGGTTTGTTTCCTCTTGAAGTACCCCATGTAGAGACTGGCGAAAAACAGTTTCGTTTGAAAGGGGTTGCCAAGCTTCCAAAAAACTACTAGTTTGCTGAAATCTCAGCAAACATTTTTTCACCAAATCTTGATGATACTTGGTGGTAATGATCAGTTCACTAATCCCACTTGGCTGCCCAACTTTCACTCTTCTAGGTTCAAGCGTTCGTTTCCAGTAACTCTTTGAATTGTTAGGTTTCACTCTGTTTTCTGCTATATAGATAGATGTGTTTGAAACTCTAAATCAAACACAGTTTGTGCTAGCTCCTTAAAACTTGAGCAAGTGAAGTAGTTCTATGTTCTATCTCTATGGTTTGTTTCCTCTTGAAGTACCCCATGCAGAGACTGGCGAAAAACACTTTCGTTTTAAAGGGGTTGCCAAGCTTACAAAAAACTACTAGTTTGCTGAAATCTCAGCAAACATTTTTTCACCAAAACTTGATGATACTTGGTGGTAATGATCAGTTCACTAAGCCCACTTGGCTGCCCAATTTTTACTCTTCTAGGTTCAAGCGTTCGTTTCCAGTAACACTTTGAAATTTTAGGTTTCACTCTGTTTTCTGCTATATAGATAGATGTCTTTGAAACTCTAAATCAAACACGGTTTGTGCTAGCTCCTTGAAACTTGACAAAATGAAGTAGTTGTTAGTTCTATCTCTATGGTTTTTTTCCTCTTGAAGTACCCCATGCAGAGACTGGCGAAAAACACTTTCGTTTGAAAGGGGTTGCCAAGCTTCCAAAAAACTAGTAGTTTGCTGAAATCTCAGCAAACATTTTTTCACCAAATCTTGATGATTCTTCGTGGTAATGATCAGTTCACTAATCCCACTTGGCTGCCCAAATTTTATTCTTCTAGGTTGAAGCTTTCGTTTCCAGTGACTGTTTGAATTTTTAGGTTTCACTCTGTTTTCTGCTATATAGATAGATGTGTTTGAAACTCTAAATCAAACACCGTTTGTGCTAACTCCTTGAAATTTGACCAAATGAAGTAGTTCTAAGTTCTATCTCTATGGTTTGTTTCCTCTTGAAGTACCCCATGCAGAGACTGGCGAAATACACTTCCGTTTGAAAGGGGTTGCCAAGCTTCCAAAAAACTACTAGTTTGCTGAAATCTCAGCAAACATTTTTTCACCAAATCTTGATGATACTTGGTGGTAATGATCAGTTCACTAATCCCACTTGGCTGCCCAAATTTTATTCTTCTAGGTTGAAGCTTTCGTTTCCAGTAACAGTTTGAATTTTTAGGTTTCACTCTGTTTTCTCCTACATAGATAGCTGTGTTTGGAATTCTAAATCAAACACGGTTTGTGCTAGCTCCTTGAAACTTGACCAAATGAAGTAGTTCTAAGTTCTATCTCTATGGTTTGTTTCCTCTTGAAGTACCCCATGCAGAGACTGGCGAAGAACACTTTCGTTTGAAAGGGGTTGCCAAGCTTCCAAAAAACTACTCGTTTGCTGAAATCTCAGCAAATATTTTTTCACCAAATCTTGATGATACTTGGTGGTAATGATCAGTTCACTAAGCCCACTTGGCTGCCCAACTTTCACTCTTCTAGGTTCAAGCGTTCGTTTCCAGTAACAGTTTGAATTTTTAGGTTTCACTCTGTTTTCTGTTATATAGATAGATGTGTTTGAAACTCTAAATCAAACACGGTTTGTGCTAGCTCCGTGAAACTTGACAAAATGAAGTAGTTCTAAGTTCTATCTCTATGGTTTGTTTCCTCTTGAAGTACCCCATGCAGAGACTGGCGAAGAACACTTTCGTTTGAAAGGGGTTGCCTAGCTTCCAAAAAACTTCTAGTTTGCTGAAATCTCAGCAAACATTTTTTTACCAAAACTTGATGATACTTGGTGGTAATGATCAGTTCACTAAGCCCACTTGGCTGCCCAATTTTTACTCTTCTAGGTTCAAGCGTTCGTTTCCAGTAACACTTTGAAATTTTAGGTTTCACTCTGTTTTCTGCTATATAGATAGATGTCTTTGAAACTCTAAATCAAACACGGTTTTTGCTAGCTCCTTGAAACTTGACAAAATGAAGTAGTTGTTAGTTCTATCTCTATGGTTTTTTTCCTCTTGAAGTACCCCATGCAGAGACTGGCGAAAAACACTTTCGTTTGAAAGGGGTTGCCAAGCTTCCAAAAACCTACTAGTTTGCTGAAATCTCAGCAAACATTTTTTCACCAAATCTTGATGATACTTGGTGGTAATGATCAGTTCACTAATCCCACTTGGCTGCCCAAATTTTATTCTTCTAGGTTGAAGCTTTCGTTTCCAGTGACTGTTTGAATTTTTAGGTTTCACTATGTTTTCTGCTATATAGATAGATGTGTTTGAAACTCTAAATCAAACACGGTTTGTGCTAGCTCCTTGAAACTTGACCAAATGAAGTAGTTCTAAGTTCTATCTCTATGGTTTGTTTCCTCTTGAAGTACCCCATGCAGAGACTGGCGAAAAACACTTCCGTTTTAAAGGGGTTGCCAAGCTTCCAAAAAACTACTAGTTTGCTGAAATCTCAGCAAACATTTTTTCACCAAATCTTGATGATACTTGGTGGTAATGATCAGTTCACTAATCCCACTTGGCTGCCCAAACTTTATTCTTCTAGGTTGAAGCTTTCGTTTCCAGTAACAGTTTGAATTTTTAGGTTTCACTCTGTTTTCTCCTACATAGATAGATGTGTTTGGAATTCTAAATCAAACACGGTTTGTGCTAGCTCTTTGAAACTTGACCAAATGAAGTAGTTCTAAGTTCTATCTCTATGGTTTGTTTCCTCTTGAAGTACCCCATGCAGAGACTGGCGAAAAACACTTTCGTTTGAAAGGGGTTGCCAAGCTTCCAAAAAACTACTCGTTTGCTGAAATCTCAGCAAACATTTTTTCACCAAATCTTGATGATACTTGGTGGTAATGATCAGTTCACTAATCCCACTTGGCTGCCCAACTTTCACTCTTCTAGGTTCAAGCGTTCGTTTCCAGTAACACTTTGAAATTTTAGGTTTCACTCTGTTTTCTGCTATATAGATAGATGTGTTTGAAACTCTAAATCAAACACGGTTTGTGCTAGCTCCGTGAAACTTGACAAAATGAAGTAGTTCTAAGTTCTATCTCTATGGTTTGTTTCCTCTTGAAGTACCCCATGCAGAGACTGGCGAAGAACACTTTCGTTTGAAAGGGGTTGCCAAGCTTCCAAAAAACTACTCGTTTGCTGAAATCTCAGCAAACATTTTTTCACCAAATCTTGATGATACTTGGTGGTAATGATCAGTTCACTAAGCCCACTTGGCTGCCCTATTTTCACTCTTCTAGGTTCAAGCGTTCTTTCCAGTAACACTTTGAAATTTTAGGTTTCACTCTGTTTTCTGTTATATAGATAGATGTGTTTGAAACTCTAAATCAAACACGGTTTGTGCTAGCTCCTTGAAACTTGACCAAATGAAGTAGTTCTAAGTTCTATCTCTATGGTTTGTTTCCTCTTGAAGTACCCCATGCAGAGACTGGCGAAGAACACTTTCGTTTGAAAGGGGTTGCCAAGCTTCCAAAAAACTACTAGTTTGCTGAAATCTCAGCAAACATTTTTTCACCAAAACTTGATGATACTTGGTGGTAATGATCAGTTCACTAAGCCCACTTGGCTGCCCAATTTTTACTCTTCTAGGTTGAAGCGTTCGTTTCCAGTAACACTTTGAAATTTTAGGTTTCACTCTGTTTTCTGCTATATAGATAGATGTCTTTGAAAATCTAAATCAAACACGGTTTGTGCTAGCTCCTTGAAACTTGACAAAATGAAGTATTTGTAAGTTCTATCTCTATGGTTTGTTTCCTCTTGAAGTACCCCATGCAGAGACTGGCGAAAAACACTTTCGTTTGAAAGGGGTTGCCAAGCTTCCAAAAAACTACTAGTTTGCTGAAATCTCAGCAAACATTTTTTTACCAAATCTTGATGATACTTGGTGGTAATGATCAGTTCACTAATCCCACTTGGCTGCCCAATTTTTATTCTTCTAGGTTGAAGCATTCGTTTCCAGTAACAGTTTGAATTTTTAGGTTTCACTCTGTTTTCTCCGACATAGATAGCTGTGTTTGGAATTCTAAATCAAACACGGTTTGTGCTAGCTCCTTGAAACTTGACAAAATGAAGTAGTTCTAAGTTCTATCTCTATGGTTTGTTTCCTCTTGAAGTACCCCATGCAGAGACTGGCGAAAAACACTTCCGTTTGAAAGGGGTTGCCAAGCTTCCAAAAAACTACTAGTTTGCTGAAATCTCAGCAAACATTTTTTCACCAAATCTTGATGATACTTGGTGGTAATGGTCAGTTCACTAATCCCACTTGGCTGCCCAAATTTTATTCTTCTAGGTTGAAGCTTTCGTTTTCAGTAACAGTTTGAATTTTTAGGTTTCACTCTGTTTTCTCCTACATAGATAGCTGTGTTTGGAATTCTAAATCAAACACGGTTTTTGCTAGCTCCTTGAAACTTGACCAAATGAAGTAGTTCTAAGTTCTATCTCTATGGTTTGTTTCCTCTTGAAGTACCCCATGCAGAGACTGGCGAAAAACACTTTCGTTTGAAAGGGGTTGCCAAGCTTCCAAAAAACTACTACTTTGCTGAAATCTCAGCAAACATTTTTTCACCAAATCTTGATGATACTTGGTGGTAATGATCAGTTCACTAAGCCCACTTGGCTGCCCAATTTTCACTCTTCTAGGTTCAAGCGTTCGTTTCCAGTAACAGTTTGAAATTTTAGGTTTCACTCTGTTTTCTGCTATATAGATAGGTGTGTTTGAAACTCTAAATAAAACACGGTTTGTGCTAGCTCCTTGAAACTTGAGCAAATGAAGTAGTTCTAAGTTCTATCTCTATGGTTTGTTTCCTCTTGAAGTACACCATGCAGAGACTGGCGAAAAACACTTTCGTTTGAAAGGGGTTACCAAGCTTCCAAAAAACTACTAGTTTGCTTAAATCTCAGCAAACATTTTTTCACCAAATCTAGATGATACTTGGTGGTAATGATCAGTTCACTAATCCCACTTGGCTGCCCAACTTTCACTCTTCTAGGTTCAAGCGTTCGTTTCCAGTAACAGTTTGAATTTTTAGGTTTCACTCTGTTTTCTGTTATATAGATAGATGTGTTTGAAACTCTAAATCAAACACGGTTTGTGCTAGCTCCATGAAACTTGACAAAATGAAGTAGTTCTAAGTTCTATCTCTATGGTTTGTTTCCTCTTGAAGTACCCCATGCAGAGACTGGCGAAGAACACTTTCGTTTGAAAGGGGTTGCCAAGCTTCCAAAAAACTACTAGTTTGCTGAAATCTCAGCAAATATTTTTTCACCAAATCTTGATGATACTTGGTGGTAATGATCAGTTCACTAAGCCCACTTGGCTGCCCAATTTTCACTTTTCTAGGTTCAAGCGTTCGTTTCCAGTAACACTTTGAATTTTTAGGTTTCACTCTGTTTTCTGCTATATAGATAGATGTGCTTGAAACTCTAAATCAAACACGGTTTGTGCTAGCTCCTTGAAACTTGAGCAAATGAAGTAGTTCTAAGTTGTATCTCTATGGTTTGTTTCCTCTTGAATTACCACATGCAGAGACTGGCGAAAAACACTTTCGTTTGAAAGGGGTTGCCAAGCTTCCAAAAACTACTAGTTTGCTGAAATCTCAGCAAACATTTTTTCACCAAAACTTGATGATACTTGGTGGTAATGATCAGTTCACTAAGCCCACTTGGCTGCCCAATTTTTACTCTTCTAGGTTCAAGCGTTCGTTTCCAGTAACACTTTGAAATTTTAGGTTTCACTCTGTTTTCTGCTATATAGATAGATGTGTTTGAAACTCTAAATCAAACACGGTTTGTGCTAGCTCCTTGAAACTTGACAAAATGAAGTAGTTGTAAGTTCTATCTCTATGGTTTGTTTCCTCTTGAAGTACCCCATGCAGAGACTGGCGAAAAACACTTTCGTTTGAAAGGGGTTGCCAAGCTTCCAAAAAACTACTACTTTGCTGAAATCTCAGCAAACATTTTTTCACCAAATCTTGATGATGCTTGGTGGTAATGATCAGTTCACTAATCCCACTTGGCTGCCCAATTTTTATTCTTCTAGGTTGAAGCATTCGTTTCCAGTAACAGTTTGAATTTTTAGGTTTCACTCTGTTTTCTCCAACATAGATAGCTGTGTTTGGAATTCTAAATCAAACACGGTTTGTGCTAGCTCTTTGAAACTTGAGCAAATGAAGTAGTTCTAAGTTCTATCTCTATGGATTGTTTCCTCTTGAAGTACCCCATGCAGAGACTGGCGAAAAACACTTTCGTTTGAAAGGGGTTGCCAAGCTTCCAAAAAACTTCTAGTTTGCTGAAATCTCAGCAAACATTTTTTCACCAAAACTTGATGATACTTGGTGGTAATGATCAGTTCACTAAGCCCACTTGGCTGCCCAATTTTTACTCTTCTAGGTTCAAGCGTTCGTTTCCAGTAACACTTTGAAATTTTAGGTTTCACTCTGTTTTCTGCTATATAGATAGATGTCTTTGAAACTCTAAATCAAACACGGTTTGTGCTAGCTCCTTGAACTTGAGCAAATGAAGTAGTTCTATGTTCTATCTCTATGGTTTGTTTCCTCTTGAAGTACCCCATGCAGAGACTGGCGAAAAACACTTTCGTTTGAAAGGGGTTGCCAAGCTTCCAAAAAACTACTAGTTTGCTGAAATCTCAGCAAACATTTTTTCACCAAAACTTGATGATACTTGGTGGTAATAATCAGTTCACTAAGCCCACTTAGCTGCCCAATTTTTACTCTTCTAGGTTCAAGCGTTCGTTTCCAGTAACACTTTGAAATTTTAGGTTTCACTCTGTTTTCTGCTATATAGATAGATGTCTTTGAAACTCTAAATCAAACACGGTTTGTGCTAGCCCCTTGAAACTTGACAAAATGAAGTAGTTGTTAGTTCTATCTCTATGGTTTTTTTCCTCTTGAGGTACCCCATGCAGAGACTGGCGAAAAACACTTTCGTTTGAAAGGGGTTGCCAAGCTTCCAAAAAACTACTAGTTTGGTGAAATCTCAGCAAACATTTTTTCACCAAATCTTGATGATACTTGGTGGTAATGATCAGTTCACTAATCCCACTTGGCTGCCCAAATTTTATTCTTCTAGGTTGAAGCTTTCGTTTCCAGTGACTGTTTGAATTTTTAGGTTTCACTCTGTTTTCTGCTATATAGATAGATGTGTTTGAAACTCTAAATCAAACACGGTTTGTGCTAGCTCCTTGAAACTTGAGCAAATGTAGTAGTTCTAAGTTCTATCTCTATGGTTTGTTTCCTCTTGAAGTACCCCATGCAGAGACTGGCGAAAAACACTTTCGTTTTAAAGGGTTTGCCAAGCTTCCAAAAAACTACTAGTTTGCTGAAATCTCAGCAAACATTTTTTCACCAAATCTTGATGATACTTGGTGGTAATGATGAGTTCTCTAAGCCCACTTGGCTGCCCAACTTTCACTCTTCTAGGTTCAAGCGTTCGTTTCCAGTAACACTTTGAATTTTTAGGTTTCACTCTGTTTTCTGCTTTATAGATAGATGTGTTTGAAACTCTAAATCAAACACGGTTTGTGCTAGCTCCTTGAAACTTGACCAAATGAAATAGTTCTAAGTTCTATCTCTATGGTTTGTTTCCTCTTGAAGTACCCCATGCAGAGACTGGCGAAAAACACTTTCGTTTTAAAGGGGTTGCCAAGCTTCCAAAAAACTACTAGTTTGCTGAAATCTCAGCAAACATTTTTTCACCAAAACTTGATGATACTTGGTGGTAATGATCAGTTCACTAAGCCCACTTGGCAGCGCAATTTTTACTCTTCTAGGTTCAAGCGTTCGTTTCCAGTAACACTTTGAAATTTTAGTTTTCACTCTGTTTTCTGCTATATAGATAGATGTCTTTGAAACTCTAAATCAAACACGGTTTGCGCTAGCTCCTTGAAACTTGACAAAATGAAGTAGTTGTTAGTTCTATCTCTATGGTTTTTTTCCTCTTGAGGTACCCCATGCAGAGACTGGCGAAAAACACTTTCGTTTGAAAGGGGTTGCCAAGCTTCCAAAAAACTACTAGTTTGCTGAAATCTCAGCAAACATTTTTTCACCAAATCTTGATGATACTTGGTGGTAATGATCACTTCAATAATCCCACTTGGCTGCCCAAATTTTATTCTTCTAGGTTGAAGCTTTCGTTTCCAGTGACTGTTTGAATTTTTAGGTTTCACTCTGTTTTCTCCTACATAGATAGCTGTGTTTGGAATTCTAAATCAAACACGGTTTGTGCTAGCTCCTTGAAACTTGACCAAATGAAGTAGATCTAAGTTCTATCTCTATGGTTTGTTTCCTCTTGAAGTACCCCATGTAGAGACTGGCGAAAAACACTTTCGTTTGAAAGGGGTTGCCAAGCTTCCAAAAAACTACTAGTTTGCTGAAATCTCAGCAAACATTTTTTCACCAAATCTTGATGATACTTGGTGGTAATGATCAGTTCACTAATCCCACTTGGCTGCCCAACTTTCACTCTTCTAGGTTCAAGCGTTCGTTTCCAGTAACAGTTTGAATTTTTAGGTTTCACTCTGTTTTCTGCTATATAGATAGATGTGTTTGAAACTCTAAATCAAACACGGTTTGTGCTAGCTCCGTGAAACTTGACAAAATGAAGTAGTTCTAAGTTCTATCTCTATGGTTTGTTTCCTCTTGAAGTACCCCATGCAGAGACTGGCGAAAAACACTTTCGTTTGAAAGGGGTTGCCAAGCTTCCAAAAACTACTAGTTTGCTGAAATCTCAGCAAACATTTTTTCACCAAATCTAGATGATACTTGGTGGTAATGATCAGTTCACTAAGCCCACTTGGCTGCCCAATTTTTACTCTTCTAGGTTCAAGCGTTCGTTTCCAGTAACACTTTGAAATTTTAGGTTTCACTCTGTTTTCTGCTATATAGATAGATGTCTTTGAAACTCTAAATCAAACACGGTTTGTGCTAGCTCCTTGAGACTTCACAAAATGAAGTAGTTGTTAGTTCTATCTCTATGTTTTTTTTCCTCTTGAAGTACCCCATGCAGAGACTGGCGAAAAACACTTTCGTTTGAAAGGGGTTGCCAAGCTTCCAAAAAACTACTAGTTTGCTGAAATCTCAGCAAACATTTTTTCACCAAATCTTGATGATACTTGGTGGTAATGATCAGTTCACTAATCCCACTTGGCTGCCCAAATTTTATTCTTCTAGGTTGAAACTTTCGTTTCCAGTAACAGTTTGAATTTTTAGGTTTCACTCTGTTTTCTCCTACATAGATAGCTGTGTTTGGAATTCTAAATCAAACACGGTTTGTGCTAGCTCCTTGAAACTTGACCAAATGAAGTAGTTCTAAGTTCTATCTCTATGGTTTGTTTCCTCTTGAAGTACCCCATGCAGAGACTGGCGAAAAACACTTTCATTTGAAAGGGGTTGCCAAGCTTCGAAAAAACTACTAGTTTGCTGAAATCTCAGCAAACATTTTTTCACCAAATCTTGATGATACTTGGTGGTAATGATGAGTTCACTAAGCCCACTTGGCTGCCCAATTTTCACTCTTCTAGGTTCAAGCGTTCGTTTCCAGTAACACTTTGAATTTTTAGGTTTCACTCTGTTTTCTGCTTTATAGATAGATGTGTTTGAAACTCTAAATCAAACACGGTTTGAGCTAGCTCCTTGAAACTTGACCAAATGAAGTAGTTCTAAGTTCTATCTCTATGGTTTGTTTCCTCTTGAAGTACCCCATGCAGAGACTGGCGAAAAACACTTTCGTTTTAAAGGGGTTGCCAAGCTTCCAAAAAACTACTAGTTTGCTGAAATCTCAGCAACCATTTTTTCACCAAAACTTGATGATACTTGGTGGTAATGATCAGTTCACTAAGCCCACTTGGCAGCCCAATTTTACTCTTCTAGGTTCAAGCGTTCGTTCCAGTAACACATTGAAATTTTAGGTTTCACTCTGTTTTCTGCTATATAGATAGATGTCTTTGAAACTCTAAATCAAACACGGTTTGTGCTAGCTCCTTGAAACTTGACAAAATGAAGTAGTTGTTAGTTCTATCTCTATGGTTTTTTTCCTCTTGAGGTACCCCATGCAGAGACTGGCGAAAAACACTTTCGTTTGAAAGGGGTTGCCAAGCTTCCAAAAAACTAGTAGTTTGCTGAAATCCTCAGCAAACATTTTTTCACAAATCTTGATGATACTTAGGTGGTAATGATCACTTCACTAATCCCACTTGTCTGCCCAACTTTTACTCTTCTAGGTTCAAGCGTTCGTTTCCAGTAACAGTTTGAATTTTTAGGTTTCACTCTGTTTTCTGCTATATAGATAGATGTGTTTGAAACTCTAAATCAAACACGGTTTGTGCTAGCTCCGTGAAACTTGACAAAATGAAGTAGTTCTAAGTTCTATCTCTATGGTTTGTTTCCTCTTGAAGTACCCTATGCAGAGACTGGCGAAGAACACTTTCGTTTGAAAGGGGTTGCCAAGCTTCCAAAAAACTACTAGTTTGCTGAAATCTCAGCAAACATTTTTTCACCAAATCATGATGATACTTGGTGGTAATGATCAGTTCACTAAGCCCACTTGGCTGCCCAATTTTCACTCTTCTAGGTTCAAGCGTTCGTTTCCAGTAACACTTTGAAATTTTAGGTTTCACTCTGTTTTCTGTTATATAGATGGATGTCTTTGAAACTCTAAATCAAACACGGTTTGTGCTAGCTCCTTGAAACTTGAAAAAATGAAGTAGTTGAAGTTCTATCTCTATGGTTTGTTTAATCTTGAAGTACCCCATGCAGAGACTGGCGAAAAACACTTTCGTTTGAAAGGGGTTGCCAAGCTTCAAAAAACTACTAGTTTGCTGAAATCTTAGCAAACATTTTTTCACCAAATCTTGATGATACTTGGTGGTAATGAACAGTTCACTAATCCCACTTGGCTGCCCAATTTTTATTCTTCTAGGTTGAAGCATTCGTTTCCAGTAACAGTTTGAATTTTTTAGGTTTCACTCTGTTTTCTCCTACATAGATAGCTGTGTTTGGAATTCTAAATCAAACACGGTTTGTGCTAGCTCCTTGAAACTTGACCAAATGAAGTAGTTCTAAGTTCTATCTCTATGGTTTGTTTCCTCTTGAAGTACCCATGCAGAGACTGGCGAAAAACACTTTCGTTTGAAAGGGGTTGCCAAGCTTCCAAAAACTACAGTTTGCTGAAATCTCAGCAAACATTTTTTCACCAAATCTTGATGATACTTGGTGGTAATGATCAGTTCACTAAGCCCACTTGGCTGCCCAATTTTTACTCTTCTAGGTTCAAGCGTTCGTTTCCAGTAACACTTTGAAATTTTAGGTTTCACTCTGTTTTCTGCTATATAGATAGATGTCTTTGAAACTCTAAATCAAACACGGTTTGTGCTAGCTCCTTGAAACTTCACAAAATGAAGTAGTTGTTAGTTCTATCTCTATGTTTTTTTTCCTCTTGAAGTACCCCATGCAGAGACTGGCGAAAACACTTTCGTTTGAAAGGGGTTGCCAAGCTTCCAAAAAACTACTAGTTTGCTGAAATCTCAGCAAACATTTTTTCACCAAATCTTGATGATACTTGGTGGTAATGATCAGTTCACTAATCCCACTTGGCTGCCCAAATTTTATTCTTCTAGGTTGAAACTTTCGTTTCCAGTAACAGTTTGAATTTTTAGGTTTCACTCTGTTTTCTCCTACATAGATAGCTGTGTTTGGAATTCTAAATCAAACACGGTTTGTGCTAGCTCCTTGAAACTTGACCAAATGAAGTAGTTCTAAGTTCTATCTCTATGTTTTGTTTCCTCTTGAAGTACCCCATGCAGAGACTGGCGAAAAACACTTTCGTTTGAAAGGGGTTGCCAAGCTTCGAAAAAAACTACTAGTTTGCTGAAATCTCAGCAAACATTTTTTCACCAAATCTTGATGATACTTGGTGGTAATGATGAGTTCACTAAGCCCACTTGGCTGCCCAATTTTCACTCTTCTAGGTTCAAGCGTTCGTTTCCAGTAACACTTTGAATTTTTAGGTTTCACTCTGTTTTCTGCTTTATAGATAGATGTGTTTGAAACTCTAAATCAAACACGGTTTGAGCTAGATCCTTGAAACTTGACCAAATGAAGTAGTTCTAAGTTCTATCTCTATGGTTTGTTTCCTCTTGAAGTACCCCATGCAGAGACTGGCGAAAAACACTTTCGTTTTAAAGGGGTTGCCAAGCTTCCAAAAACTACTAGTTTGCTGAAATCTCAGCAACCATTTTTTCACCAAAACTTGATGATACTTGGTGGTAATGATCAGTTCACTAAGCCCACTTGGCAGCCCAATTTTTACTCTTCTAGGTTCAAGCGTTCGTTTCCAGTAACACATTGAAATTTTAGGTTTCACTCTTGTTTTCTGCTATATAGATAGATGTCTTTGAAACTCTAAATCAAACACGGTTTGTGCTAGCTCCTTGAAACTTGACAAAATGAAGTAGTGGTTAGTTCTATCTCTATGGTTTTTTTCCTCTTGAGGTACCCCATGCAGAGACTGGCGAAAAAACACTTTCGTTTGAAAGGGGTTGCCAAGCTCCAAAAAACTAGTAGTTTGCTGAAATCTCAGCAAATATTTTTTCACCAAATCTTGATGATACTTGGTGGTAATGATCACTTCACTAATCCCACTTGTCTGCCCAACTTTCACTCTTCTGGGTTCAAGCGTTCGTTTCCAGTAACAGTTTGAATTTTTAGGTTTCACTCTGTTTTCTGCTATATAGATAGATGTGTTTGAAACTCTAAATCAAACACGGTTTGTGCTAGCTCCGTGAAACTTGACAAAATGAAGTAGTTCTAAGTTCTATCTCTATGGTTTGTTTCCTCTTGAAGTACCCTATGCAGAGACTGGCGAAGAACACTTTCGTTTGAAAGGGGTTGCCAAGCTTCCAAAAAACTACTAGTTTGCTGAAATCTCAGCAAACATTTTTTCACCAAATCATGATGATACTTGGTGGTAATGATCAGTTCACTAAGCCCACTTGGCTGCCCAATTTTCACTCTTCTAGGTTCAAGCGTTCGTTTCCAGTAACACTTTGAATTGTTAGGTTTCACTCTGTTTTCTGCTATATAGATAGATGTCTTTGAAACTCTAAATCAAACACGGTTTGTGCTAGCTCCTTGAAACTTGACAAAATGAAGTAGTTGTTAGTTCTATCTCTATGGTTTTTTTCCTCTTGAGGTACCCCATGCAGAGACTGGCGAAAAACACTTTCGTTTGAAAGGGGTTGCCAAGCTTCCAAAAAACTACTAGATTGCTGAAATCTCAGCAAACATTTTTTCACCAAATCTTGATGATACTTGGTGGTAATGATCACTTCACTAATCCCACTTGGCTGCCCAAATTTTATTCTTCTAGGTTGAAGCTTTCGTTTCCAGTGACTGTTTGAATTTTTAGGTTTCACTCTGTTTTCTCCTACATAGATAGCTGTGTTTGGAATTCTAAATCAAACACGGTTTGTGCTAGCTCCTTGAAACTTGACCAAATGAAGTAGATCTAAGTTCTATCTCTATGGTTTGTTTCCTCTTGAAGTACCCCATGTAGAGACTGGTGAAAAACACTTTCGTTTGAAAGGGGTTGCCAAGCTTCGAAAAAACTACTAGTTTGCTGAAATCTCAGCAAACATTTTTTCACCAAATCTTGATGATACTTGGTGGTAATGATGAGTTCACTAAGCCCACTTGGCTGCCCAATTTTCCCTCTTCTAGGTTCAAGCGTTCGTTTCCAGTAACACTTTGAATTTTTAGGTTTCACTCTGTTTTCTGCTTTATAGATAGATGTGTTTGAAACTCTAAATCAAACACGGTTTGAGCTAGCTCCTTGAAACTTGACCAAATGAAGTAGTTCTAAGTTCTATCTCTATGGTTTGTTTCCTCTTGAAGTACCCCATGCAGAGACTGGCGAAAAACACTTTCGTTTTAAAGGGGTTGCCAAGCTTCCAAAAAACTACTAGTTTGCTGAAATCTCAGCAACCATTTTTTCACCAAAACTTGATGATACTTGGTGGTAATGATCAGTTCACTAAGCCCATTTGGCAGCCCAATTTTTACTCTTCTAGGTTCAAGCGTTCGTTTCCAGTAACACATTGAAATTTTAGGTTTCACTCTGTTTTCTGCTATATAGATAGATGTCTTTGAAACTCTAAATCAAACACGGTTTGTGCTAGCTCCTTGAAACTTGACAAAATGAAGTAGTTGTTAGTTCTATCTCTATGGTTTTTTTCCTCTTGAGGTACCCCATGCAGAGACTGGCGAAAAACACTTTCGTTTGAAATGGGTTGCCAAGCTTCCAAAAAACTAGTAGTTTGCTGAAATCTCAGCAAACATTTTTTCACCAAATCTTGATGATACTTGGTGGTAATGATCACTTCACTAATCCCACTTGTCTGCCCAAATTTTATTCTTCTAGGTTGAAGCTTTCGTTTCCAGTGACTGTTTGGATTTTTAGGTTTCACTCTGTTTTCTCCTACATAGATAGCTGTGTTTGGAATTCTAAATCAAACACGGTTTGTGCTAGCTCCTTGAAACTTGACCAAATGAAGTAGTTCTAAGTTCTATCTCTATGGTTTGTTTCCTCTTGAAGTACCCCATGCAGAGACTGGCGAAAAACACTTTCGTTTGAAAGGGGTTGCCAAGCTTCCAAAAAACTACATGTTTGCTGAAATCTCAGCAAACATTTTTTCACCAAATCTTGATGATACTTGGTGGTAATGATCAGTTCACTAATCCCACTTGGCTGCCCAGCTTTCACTCTTCTAGGTTCAAGCGTTCGTTTCCAGTAACACTTTGAATTTTTAGGTTTCACTCTGTTTTCTGTTATATAGATAGATGTGTTTGAAACTCTAAATCAAACACGGTTTGTGCTAGCTCCGTGAAACTTGACAAAATGAAGTAGTTCTAAGTTCTATCTCTATGGTTTGTTTCCTCTTGAAGTACCCCATGCAGAGACTGGCGAAAAACACTTTCGTTTGAAAGGGGTTGCCAAGCTTCCAAAAAACTACTAGTTTGCTGAAATCTCAGCAAACATTTTTTCACCAAATCTTGATGATACTTGGTGGTAATGATCAGTTCACTAATCTCACTTGGCTGCCCAACTTTCACTCTTCTAGGTTCAAGCGTTCGTTTCCAGTAACAGTTTGAATTTTTAGGTTTCACTCTGTTTTCTGCTATATAGATAGATGGGTTTGAAACTCTAAATCAAACACGGTTTGTGCTAGCTCCGTGAAACTTGACAAAATGAAGTAGTTCTAAGTTCTATCTCTATGGTTTGTTTCCTCTTGAAGTACCCCATGCAGAGACTGGCGAAGAACACTTTCGTTTGTAAGGGGTTGCCAAGCTTCCAAAAAACTACTAGTTTGCTGAAATCTCAGCAACCATTTTTTCACCAAATCTTGATGATACTTGGTGGTAATGATCAGTTCACTAAGCCCACTTGGCTGCCCAATTTTCACTCTTCTAGGTTCAAGCGTTCGTTTCCAGTAACACTTTGAATTTTTAGGTTTCACTCTGTTTTCTGCTATATAGATAGATGTGTTTGAAACTGTAAATCAAACACGGTTTGTGCTAGCTCCTTGAAACTTGACCATAAGACGTAGTTCTAAGTTCTATCTCTATGGATTGTTTCCTCTTGCAGTACCCCATGCAGAGACTGGCGAAAAACACTTTCGTTTTAAAGGGGTTTCCAAGCTTCCAAAAAACTACTAGTTTGCTGAAAACTCAGAAAATATTTTTTCACCAAAACCTGATGATACTTGGTGGTAATGATCAGTTCACTAAGCCCACTTGGCTGCCCAATTTTTACTCTTCTAGGTTCAAGCGTTCGTTTCCAGTAACACTTTGAAATTTTAGGTTTCACTCTGTTTTCTGCTATATAGATAGAAGTCTTTGGAATTCTAAATCAAACTCGGTTTGTGCTACCTCCTTGAAACTTGACCAAATGAAGTAGTTCTAAGTTCTATCTCTATGGTTTGTTTCCTCTTGAAGTACCCCATGCAGAGACTGGCGAAAAACACTTTCGTTTGAAAGGGGTTGCCAAGCTTCCAAAAAACTACTAGTTTGCTGAAATCTCACCAAATATTTTTTCACCAAATCTTGATGATACTTGGTGGTAATGATCAGTTCACTAAGCCCACTTGGCTGCCCAACTTTCACTCTTCTAGGTTCAAGTGTTCATTTCCAGTAACAGTTTGAATTTTTAGGTTTCACTCTGTTTTCTGCTATATAGATAGATGTGTTTGAAACTCTAAATCAAACACGGTTTGTGCTAGCTCCGTGAAACTTGACAAAATGAAGTAGTTCTAAGTTCTATCTCTATGGTTTGTTTCCTCTTGAAGTACCCCATGCAGAGACTGGCGAAAAACACTTTCGTTTGAAAGGGGTTGCCAAGCTTCCAAAAAACTACTAGTTTGCTGAAATCTCAGCAAACATTTTTTCACCAAATCTTGATGATACTTGGTGGTAATGATCAGTTCACTAAGCCCATTTGGCTGCCCAATTTTCACTCTTCTAGGTTCAAGGGTTCGTTTCCAGTAACACTTTGAATTTTTAGGTTTCACTGTGTTTTCTGCTATATAGATAGATGTGTTTGAAACTCTAAATCAAACACGGTTTGTGCTAGCTCCTTGAAACTTGACCAAATGAAGTAGTTCTAAGTTCTATCTCTATGGTTTGTTTCCTCTTGAAGTACCCCATGCAGAGACTGGCGAAAAACACTTTCATTTTAAAGGGGTTGCCAAGCTTCCAAAAGACTACTAGTTTGCTGAAATCTCAGCAAACGTTTTTTCACCAAAACTTGATGATACTTGGTGGTAATGATCAGTTCACTAAGCCCACTTGGGTGCCCAATTTTTACTCTTCTAGGTTCAAGCGTTCGTTTCCAGTAACACTTTGAAATTTTAGGTTTCACTCTGTTTTCTGCTATATAGATAGATGTCTTTGAAACTCTAAATCAAACACGGTTTGTGCTAGCTCCTTGAAACTTGACCAAATGAAGTAGTTCTAAGTTCTATCTCTTTGGTTTTTTTCCTCTTAAAATACCCGATGCAGAGACTGGCAAAAAACACTTTCGTTTGAAAGGGGTTGCCAAGCTTCCAAAAAACTACTAGTTTGCTGAAATCTCAGCAAACATTTTTTCACCAAATCTTGATGATACTTGGTGGTAATGATCAGTTCACTAATCCCACTTGGCTGCCCAAATTTTATTCTTCTAGGTTGAAGCTTTCGTTTCCAGTGACTGTTTGAATTTTTAGGTTTCACTCTGTTTTCTACAACATAGATAGCTGTGTTTGGAATTCTAAATCAAACACGGTTTGTGCTAGCTCCTTGAAACTTGACAAAATGAAGTAGTTCTAAGTTCTATCTCTATGGTTTGTTTCCTCTTGAAGTACCCCATGCAGAGACTGGCGAAAAACACTTTCATTTGAAAGGGGTTGCCAAGCTTCCAAAAAACTACTAGTTTGCTGAAATCTCAGCAAACATTTTTTCCACCAAATCTTGATTATACTTGGTGGTAATGATCAGTTCACTAATCCCACTTGGCTGCCCAACTTTCACTCTTCCAGGTTCAAGCGTTCGTTCCAGTAACAGTTTGAATTTTTAGGTTTCACTCTGTTTTCTGCTATATAGATAGATGTGTTTGAAACTCTAAATCAAACACGGTTTGTGCTAGCTCCGTGAAACTTGACCAAATGAAGTAGTTCTAAGTTCTATCTCTATGGTTTGTTTCCTCTTGAAGTACCCCATGCAGAGACTGGCGAAGAACACTTTCGTTTTAAAGGGGTTGCCAAGCTTCCAAAAAACTACTCGTTTGCTGAAATCTCAGCAAACATTTTTTCACCAAATCTTGATGATACTTGGTGGTAATGATCAGTTCACTAATCCCACTTGGCTGCCCAACTTTCACTCTTCTAGGTTCAAGCGTTCATTTCCAGTAACAGTTTGAATTTTTAGGTTTCACTCTGTTTTCTGCTATATAGATAGATGTCTTTGAAACTCTAAATCAAACACGGTTTGTGCTAGCTCCGTGAAACTTGACAAAATGAAGTAGTTCTAAGTTCTATCTCTATGGTTTGTTTCCTCTTGAAGTACCCCATGCAGAGACTGGCGAAAAACACTTTCGTTTGAAAGGGGTTGCCAACCTTCCAAAAAACTACTAGTTTGCTGAAATCTCTGCAAACATTTTTTCACCAAATCTTGATGATACTTGGTGGTAATGATCAGTTCACTAATCCCACTTGGCTGCCCAACTTTCACTCTTTTAGGTTCAAGCGTTCGTTTCCAGTAACAGTTTGAATTTTTAGGTTTCACTCTGTTTTCTGTTATATAGATAGATGTGTTTGAAACTCTAAATCAAACACGGTTTGTGCTAGCTCCTTGAAACTTGACCAAATGAAGTAGTTCTAAGTTCTATCTCTATGGTTTGTTTCCTCTTGAAGTACCCCATGCAGAGACTGGCGAAGAACACTTTCGTTTGAAAGGGGTTGCCAAGCTTCCAAAAAACTACTAGTTTGCTGAAATCTCAGCAAACATTTTTTCACCAAATCTTGATGACACTTGGTGGTAATGATCAGTTCACTAATCCCACTTGGCTGCCCAACTTTCACTCTTCTAGGTTCAAGCGTTCGTTTCCAGTAACAGTTTGAATTTTTAGGTTTCACTCTGTTTTCTCTATATAGATAGATGTGTTTGAAACTCTAAATCAAACACGGTTTGTGCTAGCTCCGTGAAACTTGACAAAATGAAGTAGTTCTAAGTTCTATCTCTATGGTTTGTTTCTCTTGAAGTACCCCATGCAGAGACTGGCGGAAGAACACTTTCGTTTGAAAGGGGTTGCCAAGCTTCCAAAAAACTACTAGTTTGCTGAAATCTCAGCAAACATTTTTTCACCAAATCTTGATGATACTTGGTGGTAATGATCAGTTCACTAAGCCCACTTGGCTGCCCAATTTGCACTCTTCTAGGTTCAAGCGTTCGTTTCCAGTAACACTTTGAATTTTTAGGTTTCACTCTGTTTTCTGCTATATAGATAGATGTGTTTGAAACTCTAAATCAAACACGGTTTGTGCTAGCTCCTTGAAACTTGACCAAATGAAGTAGTTCTAAGTTCTATCTCTATGGTTTGTTTCCTCTTGAAGTACCCCATGCAGAAACTGGCGAAAAATACTTTCGTTTGAAAGGGGTTGCCAAGCTTCCAAAAAACTACTAGTTTGCTGAAATCTCAGCAAACATTTTTTCACCAAATCTTGATGATACTTTGTGGTAATGATCAGTTCACTAATCCCACTTGGCTGCCCAACTTTCACTCTTCTAGGTTCAAGCGTTCGTTTCCAGTAACAGTTTGAATTTTTAGGTTTCACTCTGTTTTCTGCTATATAGATAGATGTGTTTGAAACTCTAAATCAAACACGGTTTGTGCTAGCGCCTTGAAACTTGACAAAATGAAGTAGTTCTAAGTTCTATCTCTATGGTTTGTTTCCTCTTGAAGTACCCCATGCAGAGACTGGCGAAGAACACTTTCGTTTGTAAGGGGTTGCCAAGCTTCCAAAAAACTACTAGTTTGCTGAAATCTCAGCAACCATTTTTTCACCAAATCTTGATGATACTTGGTGGTAATGATCAGTTCAATAAGCCCACTTGGCTGCCCAATTGTCACTCTTCTAGGTTCAAGCGTTCGTTTCCAGTAACACTTTGAATTTTTAGGTTTCACTCTGTTTTCTGCTATATAGATAGATGTGTTTGAAACTGTAAATCAAACACGGTTTTTGCTAGCTCCTTGAAACTTGAAAAAAATGACGTAGTTCTAAGTTCTATCTCTACGGTTTGTTTCCTCTTGCAGTACCCCATGCAGAGACTGGCGAAAAACACTTTCGTTTTAAAGGGGTTGCCAAGCTTCCAAAAAACTACTAGTTTGCTGAAATCTCAGGAAACTTTTTTTCACCAAATCTTTGTTATACTTGGTGGTAATGATCAGTTCACTAATCCCACTTGGCTGCCCAACTTTCACTCTTCTAGGTTCAAGCGTTCGTTTCCAGTAACAGTTTGAATTTTTAGGTTTCACTCTGTTTTCTGCTATATAGATAGATGTGTTTGAAACTCTAAATCAAACACGGTTTGTGCTAGCTCCGTGAAACTTGACAAAATGAAGTAGTTCTAAGTTCTATCTCTATGGTTTGTTTCCTCTTGAGGTACCCCATGCAGAGACTGGCGAAGAACACTTTCGTTTGAAAGGGGTTGCCAAGCTTCCAAAAAACTACTCTTTTGCTGAAATCTCAGCAAACATTTTTTCACCAAATCTTGATGATACTTGGTGGTAATGATCAGTTCCCTAATCCCACTTGGCTGCCCAACTTTCACTCTTCTAGGTTCAAGCGTTCATTTCCAGTAACAGTTTGAATTTTTAGGTTTCACTCTGTTTTCTGCTATATAGATAGATGTGTTTGAAACTCTAAATCAAACACGGTTTGTGCTAGCGCCTTGAAACTTGACAAAATGAAGTAGTTCTAAGTTCTATCTCTATGGTTTGTTTCCTCTTGAAGTACCCCATGCAGAGACTGGCGAAGAACACTTTCGTTTGTAAGGGGTTGCCAAACTTCCAAAAAACTACTAGTTTGCTGAAATCTCAGCAAACATTTTTTCACCAAATCTTGATGATACTTGGTGGTAATGATCAGTTCACTAAGCCCACTTGGCTGCCCAAATTTTATTCTTCTAGGTTGAAGCTTTCGTTTCCAGTGACTGTTTGAATTTTTAGGTTTCACTCTGTTTTCTCCAACATAGATAGCTGTGTTTGGAATTCTAAATCAAACACGGTTTGTGCTAGCTCCTTGAAACTTGACCAAATGAAGTAGTTCTAAGTTCTATCTCTATGGTTTGTTTCCTCTTGAAGTACCCCATGCAGAGACTGGCGAAAAACACTTTCGTTTGAAAGGGGTTGCCAAGCTTCCAAAAAACTACTAGTTTGCTGAAATCTCAGCAAACATTTTTTCACCAAATCTTGATGATACTTGGTGGTAATGATCAGTTCACTAATCCCACTTGGCTGCCCAACTTTCACTCTTTTAGTTTCAAGCGTTCGTTTCGAGTAACAGTTTGAATTTTTAGGTTTCACTCTGTTTTCTGTTATATAGATAGTTGTGTTTGAAACTCTAAATCAAACACGGTTTGTGCCAGCTCCTTGAAACTTGACCAAATGAAGTAGTTCTAAGTTCTATCTCTATGGTTTGTTTCCTCTTGAATTACCCCATGCAGAGACTGGCGAAGAACACTTTCGTTTGAAAGGGGTTGCCAAGCTTCCAAAAAACTACTAGTTTGCTGAAATCTCAGCAAACATTTTTTCACCAAAACTTGATGATACTTGGTGGTAATGATCAGTTCACTAAGCCCACTTGGCTGCCCAATTTTTACTCTTCTAGGTTCAAGCGTTCGTTTCCAGAAACACTTTGAAATTTTAGGTTTCACTCTGTTTTCTGCTATATAGATAGATGTCTTTGAAACTCTAAATCAAACACGGTTTGTGCTAGCTCCTTGAAACTTGACCAAATGAAGTAGTTCTAAGTTCTATCTCTATGGTTTGTTTCCTTTTGAAGTACCCCATGCAGAGACTGGCGAAAAACACTTTCGTTTGAAAGGGGTTGCCAAGCTTCCAAAAAACTACTAGTTTGCTGAAATCTCAGCAAACATTTTTTCACCAAATCTTGATGACACTTGGTGGTAATGATCAGTTCACTAATCCCGCTTGGCTGCCCAACTTTCACTCTTCTAGGTTCAAGCGTTCGTTTCCAGTAACAGTTTGAATTTTTAGGTTTCACTCTGTTTTCTGCTATATAGATAGATGTGTTTGAAACTCTAAATCAAACACGGTTTGTGCTAGCTCCGTGAAACTTGACAAAATGAAGTAGTTCTAAGTTCTATCTCTATGGTTTGTTTCCTCTTGAAGTACCCCATGCAGAGACTGGCGAAGAACACTTTCGTTTGAAAGGGGTTGCCAAGCTTCCAAAAACTACTAGTTTGCTGAAATCTCAGCAAACATTTTTTCACCAAATCTTGATGATACTTGGTGGTAATGATCAGTTCACTAAGCCCACTTGGCTGCCCCAATTTTCACTCTTCTAGGTTCAAGCGTTCGTTTCCAGTAACACTTTGAATTTTTAGGTTTCACTCTGTTTTCTGTTATATAGATAGATGTGTTTGAAACTCTAAATCAAACACGGTTTGTGCTAACTCCTTGAAACTTGACCAAATGAAGTAGTTCTAAGTTCTATCTCTATGGGTTGTTTCCTCTTGAAGTACCCCATGCAGAAACTGGCGAAAAATACTTTCGTTGAAAGGGGTTGCCAAGCTTCCAAAAAACTACTAGTTTGCTGAAATCTCAGCAAACATTTTTTCACCAAATCTTGATGATACTTTGTGGTAATGATCAGTTCACTAATCCCACTTGGCTGCCCAACTTTCACTCTTCTAGGTTCAAGCGTTCGTTTCCAGTAACAGTTTGAATTTTTAGGTTTCACTCTGTTTTCTGCTATATAGATAGATGTGTTTGAAACTCTAAATCAAACACGGTTTGTGCTAGCGCCTTGAAACTTGACAAAATGAAGTAGTTCTAAGTTCTATCTCTATGGTTTGTTTCCTCTTGAAGTACCCCATGCAGAGACTGGCGAAGAACACTTTCGTTTGTAAGGGGTTGCCAAGCTTCCAAAAAACTACTAGTTTGCTGAAATCTCAGCAACCATTTTTTCACCAAATCTTGATGATACTTGGTGGTAATGATCAGTTCACTAAGCCCACTTGGCTGCCCAATTGTCACTCTTCTAGGTTCAAGCGTTCGTTTCCAGTAACACTTTGAATTTTAGGTTTCACTCTGTTTTCTGCTATATAGATAGATGTGTTTGAAACTGTAAATCAAACACGGTTTGTGCTAGCTCCTTGAAACTTGACCAAATGACGTAGTTCTAAGTTCTATCTCTATGGTTTGTTTCCTCTTGCAGTACCCCATGCAGAGACTGGCGAAAAACACTTTCGTTTTAAAGGGGTTGCCAAGCTTCCAAAAAACTACTAGTTTGCTGAAATCTCAGCAAACTTTTTTTCACCAAATCTTTGTTATACTTGGTGGTAATGATCAGTTCACTAATCCCACTTGGCTGCCCAACTTTCACTCTTCTAGGTTCAAGCGTTCGTTTCCAGTAACAGTTTTAATTTTTAGGTTTCACTCTGTTTTCTGCTATATAGATAGATGTGTTTGAAACTCTAAATCAAACACGGTTTGTGCTAGCTCCGTGAAACTTGACAAAATGAAGTAGTTCTAAGTTCTATCTCTATGGTTTGTTTCCTCTTGAAGTACCCCATGCAGAGACTGGCGAAGAACACTTTCGTTTGAAAGGGGTTGCCAAGCTTCCAAAAACTACTCGTTTGCTGAAATCTCAGCAAACATTTTTTCACCAAATCTTGATGATACTTGGTGGTAATGATCAGTTCACTAATCCCACTTGGCTGCCCAACTTTCACTCTTCTAGGTTCAAGCGTTCATTTCCAGTAACAGTTTGAATTTTTAGGTTTCACTCTGTTTTCTGCTATATAGATAGATGTGTTTGAAACTCTAAATCAAACACGGTTTGTGCTAGCTCCGTGAAACTTGACAAAATGAAGTAGTTCTACGTTCTATCTCTATGGTTTGTTTCCTCTTGAAGTACCCCATGCAGAGACTGGCGAAAAACACTTTCGTTTGTAATTGGTTGCCAAACTTCCAAAAAACTACTAGTTTGCTGAAATCTCAGCAAACATTTTTTCACCAAATCTTGATGATACTTGGTGGTAATGATCAGTTCACTAAGCCCACTTGGCTGCCCAAATTTTATTCTTCTAGGTTGAAGCTTTTGTTTCCAGTGACTGTTTGAATTTTTAGGTTTCACTCTGTTTTCTCCAACATAGATAGCTGTGTTTGGAATTCTAAATCAAACACGGTTTGTGCTAGCTCCTTGAAACTTGACCAAATGAAGTAGTTCTAAGTTCTATCTCTATGGTTTGTTTCCTCTTGAAGTACCCCATGCAGAGACTGGCGAAAAACACTTTCGTTTGAAAGGGGTTGCCAAGCTTCCAAAAAACTACTAGTTTGCTGAAATCTCAGCAAACATTTTTTCACCAAATCTTGATGATACTTGGTGGTAATGATCAGTTCACTAATCCCACTTGGCTGCCCAACTTTCACTCTTTTAGGTTCAAGCGTTCGTTTCCAGTAACAGTTTGAATTTTTAGGTTTCACGCTGTTTTCTGTTATATAGATAGATGTGTTTGAAACTCTAAATCAAACACGGTTTGTGCTAGCTCCTTGAAACTTGACCAAATGAAGTAGTTCTAAGTTCTATCTCTATGGTTTGTTTCCTCTTGAAGTACCCCATGCAGAGACTGGCGAAGAACACTTTCGTTTTAAAGGGGTTCCCAAGCTTCCAAAAAACTACTAGTTTGCTGAAATCTCAGCAAACATTTTTTCACCAAAACTTGATGATACTTGGTGGTAATGATTAGTTCACTAAGCCCACTTGGCTGCCCAATTTTTACTCTTCTAGGTTCAAGCGTTCGTTTCCAGAAACACTTTGAAATTTTAGGTTTCACTCTGTATTCTGCTATATAGATAGATGTCTTTGAAACTCTAAATCAAACACGGTTTGTGCTAGCTCCTTGAAAACTTGACCAAATGAAGTAGTTCTAAGTTCTATCTCTATGGTTTGTTTCCTTTTGAAGTACCCCATGCAGAGACTGGCGAAAAACACTTTCGTTTGAAAGGGGTTGCCAAGCTTCCAAAAAACTACTAGTTTGCTGAAATCTCAGCAAACATTTTTTCACCAAATCTTGATGACACTTGGTGGTAATGATCAGTTCACTAATCCCACTTGGCTGCCCAACTTTCACTCTTCTAGGTTCAAGCGTTCGTTTCCAGTAACAGTTTGAATTTTTAGGTTTCACTCTGTTTTCTGCTATATAGATAGATGTGTTTGAAACTCTAAATCAAACACGGTTTGTGCTAGCTCCGTGAAACTTGACAAAATGAAGTAGTTCTAAGTTCTATCTCTATGGTTTGTTTCCTCTTGAAGTACCCCATGCAGAGACTGGCGAAGAACACTTTCGTTTGAAAGGGTTGCCAAGCTTCCAAAAACTACTAGTTTGCTGAAATCTCAGCAAACATTTTTTCACCAAATCTTGATGATACTTTGTGGTAATGATCAGTTCACTAATCCCACTTGGCTGCCCAACTTTCACTCTTCTAGGTTCAAGCTTTCGTTTCCAGTAACAGTTTGAATTTTTAGGTTTCACTCTGTTTTCTGCTATATAGATAGATGTGTTTGAAACTCTAAATCAAACACGGTTTGTGCTAGCGCCTTGAAACTTGACAAAATGAAGTAGTTCTAAGTTCTATCTCTATGGTTTGTTTCCTCTTGAAGTACCCCATGCAGAGACTGGCGAAGAACACTTTCGTGTGTAAGGGGTTGCCAAGCTTCCAAAAAACTACTAGTTTGCTGAAATCTCAGCAACCATTTTTTCACCAAATCTTGATGATACTTGGTGGTAATGATCAGTTCACTAAGCCCACTTGGCTGCCCAATTGTCACTCTTCTAGGTTCAAGCGTTCGTTTCCAGTAACACTTTGAATTTTTAGGTTTCACTCTGTTTTCTGCTATATAGATAGATGTGTTTGAAACTGTAAATCAAACACGGTTTGTGCTAGCTCCTTGAAACATGACCAAATGACGTAGTTCTAAGTTCTATCTCTATGGTTTGTTTCCTCTTGCAGTACCCCATGCAGAGACTGGCGAAAAACACTTTCGTTTGAAAGGGGTTGCCAAGCTTCCAAAAAATACTAGTTTGCTGAAATCTCAGCAAACTTTTTTTCACCAAATCTTTGTTATACTTGGTGGTAATGATCAGTTCACTAATCCCACTTGGCTGCCCAACTTTCACTGTTCTAGGTTCAAGCGTTCGTTTCCAGTAACAGTTTTAATTTTTAGGTTTCACTCTGTTTTCTGCTATATAGATAGATGTGTTTGAAACTCTAAATAAAACACGGTTTGTGCTAGCTCCGTGAAACTTGACAAAATGAAGTAGTTCTAAGTTCTATCTATATGGTTTGTTTCCTCTTGAAGTACCCCATGCAGAGACTGGCGAAGAACACTTTCGTTTGAAAGGGGTTGCCAAGCTTCCAAAAAACTACTAGTTTGCTGAAATCTCAGCAAACATTTTTTCACCAAATCTTGATGATACTTTGTGGTAATGATCAGTTCACTAATCCCACTTGGCTGCCCAACTTTCACTCTTCTAGGTTCAAGCGTTCGTTTCCAGTAACAGTTTGAATTTTTAGGTTTCACTCTGTTTTCTGCTATATAGATAGATGTGTTTGAAACTCTAAATCAAACACGGTTTGTGCTAGCGCCTTGAAACTTGACAAAATGAAGTAGTTCTAAGTTCTATCTCTATGGTTTGTTTCCTCTTGAAGTACCCCATGCAGAGACTGGCGAAGAACACTTTCGTTTGTAAGGGGTTGCCAACCTTCCAAAAAACTACTAGTTTGCTGAAATCTCAGCAAACATTTTTTCACCAAATCTTGATGATACTTGGTGGTAATGATCAGTTCACTAAGCCCACTTGGCTGCCCAAATTTTATTCTTCTAGGTTGAAGCTTTCGTTTCCAGTGACTGTTTGAATTTTTAGGTTTCACTCTGTTTTCTCCAACATAGATAGCTGTGTTTGGAATTCTAAATCAAACACGGTTTGTGCTAGCTCCTTGAAACTTGACCAATGAAGTAGTTCTAAGTTCTATCTCTATGGTTTGTTTCCTCTTGAAGTACCCCATGCAGAGACTGGCGAAAAACACTTTCGTTTGTAAGGGGTTTCCAAACTTCCAAAAAACTACTAGTTTGCTGAAATCTCAGCAAACATTTTTTCACCAAATCTTGATGATACTTGGTGGTAATGATCAGTTCACTAATCCCACTTGGCTGCCCAACTTTCACTCTTTTAGGTTCAAGCGTTCGTTTCCAGTAACAGTTTGAATTTTTAGGTTTCACTCTGTTTTCTGTTATATAGATAGATGTGTTTGAAACTCTAAATCAAACACGGTTTGTGCTAGCTCCTTGAAACTTGACCAAATGAAGTAGTTCTAAGTTCTATCTCTATGGTTTGTTTCCTCTTGAAGTACCCCATGCAGAGACTGGCGAAGAACACTTTCGTTTTAAAGGGGTTTCCAAGCTTCCAAAAAACTACTAGTTTGCTGAAATCTCAGCAAACATTTTTTCACCAAAACTTGATGATACTTGGTGGTAATGACAGTTCACTAAGCCCACTTGGCTGCCCAATTTTACTCTTCTAGGTTCAAGCGTTCGTTTCCAGAAACACTTTGAAATTTTAGGTTTCACTCTGTTTTCTGCTATATAGATAGATGTCTTTGAAACTCTAAATCAAACACGGTTTGTGCTAGCTCCTTGAAACTTGACCAAATGAAGTAGTTCTAAGTTCTATCTCTATGGTTTGTTTCCTTTTGAAGAACCCCATGCAGAGACTGGCGAAAAACACTTTTGTTTGAAAGGGGTTGCCAAGCTTCCAAAAAACTACTAGTTTGCTGAAATCTCAGCAAACATTTTTTCACCAAATCTTGATGACACTTGGTGGTAATGATCAGTTCACTAATCCCACTTGGCTGCCCAACTTTCACTCTTCTAGGTTCAAGCGTTCGTTTCCAGTAACAGTTTGAATTTTTAGGTTTCACTCTGTTTTCTGCTATATAGATAGATGTGTTTGAAACTCTAAATCAAACACGGTTTGGTGCTAGCTCCGTGAAACTTGACAAAATGAAGTAGTTCTAAGTTCTATCTCTATGGTTTGTTTCCTCTTGAAGTACCCCATGCAGAGACTGGCGAAGAACACTTTCGTTTGAAAGGGGTTGCCAAGCTTCCAAAAAACTACTAGTTTGCTGAAATCTCAGCAAACATTTTTCACCAAATCTTGATGATACTTGGTGGTAATGATCAGTTCACTAAGCCCACTTGGCTGCCCAATTTTCACTCTTCTAGGTTCAAGCGTTCGTTTCCAGTAACACTTTGAATTTTTAGGTTTCACTCTGTTTTCTGCTATATAGATAGATGTGTTTGAAACTCTAAATCAAACACGGTTTGTGCTAGCTCCTTGAAACTTGACCAAATGAAGTAGTTCTAAGTTCTATCTCTATGGTTTGTTTCCTCTTGAAGTACCCATGCAGAAACTGGCGAAAAATACTTTCGTTTGAAAAGGGTTGCCAAGCTTCCAAAAAACTACTAGTTTGCTGAAATCTCAGCAAACATTTTTTTACCAAATCTTGATGATACTTTGTGGTAATGATCAGTTCACTAATCCCACTTGGCTGCCCAACTTTCACTCTTCTAGGTTCAAGCGTTCGTTTCCAGTAACAGTTTGAATTTTTAGGTTTCACTCTGTTTTCTGCTATATAGATAGATGTGTTTGAAACCTCTAAATCAAACACGGTTTGTGCTAGCGCCTTGAAACTTGACAAAATGACGTAGTTCTAAGTTCTATCTCTATGGTTTGTTTCCTCTTGAAGTACCCCATGCAGAGACTGGCGAAGAACACTTTCGTTTGTAAGGGGTTGCCAAGCTTCCAAAAAACTACTAGTTTGCTGAAATCTCAGCAACCATTTTTTCACCAAATCTTGATGATACTTGGTGGTAATGATCAGTTCACTAAGCCCACTTGGCTGCCCAATTGTCACTCTTCTAGGTTCAAGCGTTCGTTTCCAGTAACACTTTGAATTTTTAGGTTTCACTCTGTTTTCTGCTATATAGATAGATGTGTTTGAAACTGTAAATCAAACACGGTTTGTGCTAGCTCCTTGAAACTTGACCAAATGACGTAGTTCTAAGTTCTATCTCTATGGTTTGTTTTCCTCTTGCAGTACCCCATGCAGAGACTGGCGAAAAACACTTTCGTTTTAAAGGGGTTGCCAAGCTTCCAAAAAACTACTAGTTTGCTGAAATCTCAGCAAACTTTTTTTCACCAAATCTTTGTTATACTTGGTGGTAATGATCAGTTCACTAATCCCACTTGGCTGCCCAACTTTCACTCTTCTAGGTTCAAGCGTTCGTTTCCAGTAACAGTTTTAATTTTTAGGTTTCACTCTGTTTTCTGCTATATAGATAGATGTGTTTGAAACTCTAAATCAAACACGGTTTGTGCTAGCTCCGTGAAACTTGACAAAATGAAGTAGTTCTAAGTTCTATCTCTATGGTTTGTTTCCTCTTGAAGTACCCCCATGCAGAGACTGGCGAAGAACACTTTCGTTTGAAAGGGGTTGCCAAGCTTCCAAAAAACTACTCGTTTGCTGAAATCTCAGCAAACATTTTTTCACCAAATCTTGATGATACTTGGTGGTAATGATCAGTTCACTAATCCCACTTGGCTGCCCAACTTTCACTCTTCTAGGTTCAAGCGTTCATTTCCAGTAACAGTTTGAATTTTTAGGTTTCACTCTGTTTTCTGCTATATAGATAGATGTGTTTGAAACACTAAATCAAACACGGTTTGTGCTAGCTCCGTGAAACTTGACAAAATGAAGTAGTTCTACGTTCTATCTCTATGGTTTGTTTCCTCTTGAAGTACCCCATGCAGAGACTGGCGAAAAAACACTTTCGTTTGAAAGGGGTTGCCAACCTTCCAAAAAACTACTAGTTTGCTGAAATCTCAGCAAACATTTTTTCACCAAATCTTGATGATACTTGGTGGTAATGATCAGTTCACTAAGCCCACTTGGCTGCCCAAATTTTATTCTTCTAGGTTGAAGCTTTCGTTTCCAGTGACTGTTTGAATTTTTAGGTTTCACTCTGTTTTCTCCAACATAGATAGCTGTGTTTGGAATTCTAAATCAAACACGGTTTGTGCTAGCTCCTTGAAACTTGACCAATGAAGTAGTTCTAAGTTCTATCTCTATGGTTGTTTCCTCTTGAAGTACCCCATGCAGAGACTGGCGAAAAACACTTTCGTTTGAAAGGGGTTTCCAAACTTCCAAAAAACTACTAGTTTGCTGAAATCTCAGCAAACATTTTTTCACCAAATCTTGATGATACTTGGTGGTAATGATCAGTTCACTAATCCCACTTGGCTGCCCAACTTTCACTCTTTTAGGTTCAAGCGTTCGTTTCCAGTAACAGTTTGAATTTTTAGGTTTCACTCTGTTTTCTGTTATATAGATAGATGTGTTTGAAACTCTAAATCAAACACGGTTTGTGCTAGCTCCTTGAAACTTGACCAAATGAAGTAGTTCTAAGTTCTATCTCTATGGTTTGTTTCCTCTTGAAGTACCCATGCAGAGACTGGCGAAGAACACTTTCGTTTTAAAGGGGTTTCCAAGCTTCCAAAAAACTACTAGTTTGCTGAAATCTCAGCAAACATTTTTTCACCAAAACTTGATGATACTTGGTGGTAATGATCAGTTCACTAAGCCCACTTGGCTGCCCAATTTTTACTCTTCTAGGTTCAAGCGTTCGTTTCCAGAAACACTTTGAAATTTAGGTTTCACTCTGTTTTCTGCTATATAGATAGATGTCTTTGAAACTCTAAATCAAACACGGTTTGTGCTAGCTCCTTGAAACTTGACCAAATGAAGTAGTTCTAAGTTCTATCTCTATGGTTTGTTTCCTTTTGAAGAACCCCATGCAGAGACTGGCGAAAAACACTTTTGTTTGAAAGGGGTTGCCAAGCTTCCAAAAAACTACTAGTTGCTGAAATCTCAGCAAACATTTTTTCACCAAATCTTGATGACACTTGGTGGTAATGATCAGTTCACTAATCCCACTTGGCTGCCCAACTTTCACTCTTCTAGGTTCAAGCGTTCGTTTCCAGTAACAGTTTGAATTTTTAGGTTTCACTCTGTTTTCTGCTATATAGATAGATGTGTTTGAAACTCTAAATCAAACACGGTTTGTGCTAGCTCCGTGAAACTTGACAAAATGAAGTAGTTCTAAGTTCTATCTCTATGGTTTTGTTTCCTCTTGAAGTACCCCATGCAGAGACTGGCGAAGAACACTTTCGTTGAAAGGGGTTGCCAAGCTTCCAAAAAACTACTAGTTTGCTGAAATCTCAGCAAACATTTTTTCACCAAATCTTGATGATACTTGGTGGTAATGATCAGTTCACTAAGCCCACTTGGCTGCCCAATTTTCACTCTTCTAGGTTCAAGCGTTCGTTTCCAGTAACACTTTGAATTTTTAGGTTTCACTCTGTTTTCTGCTATATAGATAGATGTGTTTGAAACTCTAAATCAAACACGGTTTGTGCTAGCTCCTTGAAACTTGACCAAATGAAGTAGTTCTAAGTTCTATCTCTATGGTTTGTTTCCTCTTGAAGTACCCCATGCAGAAACTGGCGAAAAATACTTTCGTTTGAAAAGGGTTGCCAAGCTTCCAAAAAACTACTAGTTTGCTGAAATCTCAGCAAACATTTTTTCACCAAATCTTGATGATACTTTGTGGTAATGATCAGTTCACTAATCCCACTTGGCTGCCCAACTTTCACTCTTCTAGGTTCAAGCGTTCGTTTCCAGTAACAGTTTGAATTTTAAGGTTTCACTCTGTTTTCTGCTATATAGATAGATGTGTTTGAAACTCTAATCAAACACGGTTTGTGCTAGCGCCTTGAAACTTGACAAAATGAAGTAGTTCTAAGTTCTATCTCTATGGTTTGTTTCCTCTTGAAGTACCCCATGCAGAGACTGGCGAAGAACACTTTCGTTTGTAAGGGGTTGCCAAGCTTCCAAAAAACTACTAGTTTGCTGAAATCTCAGCAACCATTTTTTCACCAAATCTTGATGATACTTGGTGGTAATGATCAGTTCACTAAGCCCACTTGGCTGCCCAATTGTCACTCTTCTAGGTTCAAGCGTTCGTTTCCAGTAACACTTTGAATTTTTAGGTTTCACTCTGTTTTCTGCTATATAGATAGATGTGTTTGAAACTGTAAATCAAACACGGTTTGTGCTAGCTCCTTGAAACTTGACCAAATGACGTAGTTCTAAGTTCTATCTCTATGGTTTGTTTCCTCTTGCAGTACCCCATGCAGAGACTGGCGAAAAACACTTTCGTTTTAAAGGGGTTGCCAAGCTTCCAAAAAACTACTAGTTTGCTGAAATCTCAGCAAACTTTTTTTCAACCAAATCTTTGTTATACTTGGTGGTAATGATCAGTTCACTAATCCCACTTGGCTGCCCAACTTTCACTCTTCTAGGTTCAAGCGTTCGTTTCCAGTAACAGTTTTAATTTTTAGGTTTCACTCTGTTTTCTGCTATATAGATAGATGTGTTTGAAATTCTAAATCAAACACGGTTTGTGCTAGCTCCGTGAAACTTGACAAAATGAAGTAGTTCTAAGTTCTATCTCTATGGTTTGTTTCCTCTTGAAGTACCCCATGCAGAGACTGGCGAAGAACACTTTCGTTTGAAGGGGGTTGCCAAGCTTCCAAAAAACTACTCGTTTGCTGAAATCACAGCAAACATTTTTTCACCAAATCTTGATGATACTTGGTGGTAATGATCAGTTCACTAATCCCACTTGGCTGCCCAACTTTCACTCTTCTAGGTTCAAGCGTTCATTTCCAGTAACAGTTTGAATTTTTAGGTTTCACTCTGTTTTCTGCTATATAGATAGATGTGTTTGAAACTCTAAATCAAACACGGTTTGTGCTAGCTCCGTGAAACTTGACAAAATGAAGTAGTTCTAAGTTCTATCTCTATGGTTTGTTTCCTCTTGAAGTACCCCATGCAGAGACTGGCGAAAAACACTTTCGTTTGAAAGGGGTTTCCAAACTTCCAAAAAACTACTAGTTTGCTGAAATCTCAGCCAACATTTTTTCACCAAATCTTGATGATACTTGGTGGTAATGATCAGTTCACTAAGCCCACTTGGCTGCCCAAATTTTATTCTTC
Source organism: Callospermophilus lateralis (assembly GCF_048772815.1). Taxonomy (NCBI): domain Eukaryota; kingdom Metazoa; phylum Chordata; class Mammalia; order Rodentia; family Sciuridae; genus Callospermophilus; species Callospermophilus lateralis. The sequence goes on along the minus strand of NW_027514979.1, from coordinate 604 downwards.
TAGGTTGAAGCTTTCGTTTCCAGTGACTGTTTGAATTTTTAGGTTTCACTCTGTTTTCTCCAACATAGATAGCTGTGTTTGGAATTCTAAATCAAACACGGTTTGTGCTAGCTCTTTGAAACTTGGACCAAATGAAGTAGTTCTAAGTTCTATCTCTATGGTTTGTTTCCTCTTGAAGTACCCCATGCAGAGACTGGCGAAAAACACTTTCGTTTGAAAGGGTTGCCAAGCTTCCAAAAAACTACTAGTTTGCTGAAATCTCAGCAAACATTTTTTCACCAAATCTTGATGATACTTGGTGGTAATGATCAGTTCACTAATCCCACTTGGCTGCCCAACTTTCACTCTTTTAGGTTCAAGCATTCGTTTCCAGTAACAGTTTGAATTTTTAGGTTTCACTCTTTTTTCTGTTATATAGATAGATGTGTTTGAAACTCTAAATCAAACACGGTTTGTGCTAGCTCCTTGAAACTTGACCAAATGAAGTAGTTCTAAGTTCTATCTCTATGGTTTGTTTCCTCTTGAAGTACCCCATGCAGAGACTGGCGAAGAACACTTTCGTTTTAAAGGGGTTGCCAAGCTTCCAAAAAACTACTAGTTTGCT
>NW_027514978.1:51160-102317 GCF_048772815.1 Callospermophilus lateralis | reverse complement strand
AGGTTGAAGCGTTCGTTTACACTATCAGTTTTTATATTTAGGTTTCCTTTTGTTCTCTTCTATATAGATAGATGAATTTGGAACTCTAAATCCAACATGGTTTGTAGTAGCTCTTTGATACTTGACAAAATAAAGGAGTTCTCAGTTTTGTCTGTATGGTTATTTCCTCTTCAAGTAGCCCTAGGCACAGACTGTGGAAAAGCACTTTAATTGAGAGGGGTTGCTAAGCTTCTAAGAAATAACGAGTTTCCGAAATACAAGCAAATATTTTTTCACCCAATCTTGATGATACTTGGTGGTAATGATCAATACACAAATCCCACTTGGCTCACCAAATTTTGTTCTTCTAGGTTGAAGCGTTCGTCTACAGTAGTCGTTTTTATATTTAGGTTTCCCTCTGTTCTTTCCTATATAGATAGATGAATTTGGAACTCTAAATCCAACAGGGCTTGTAGTCGCTCTTTGAAACTTGACAAAAAAAAGTAGTTCTCACTTTTGTCTGTATGGTTTGTTTCCTCTTCAAGTAGCCCTAAGCAGAGACTGTGGAAAAGCACTTTCATTGAAAGGGGTTGGGAAGCTTCCAAGAAATAACGAGTTTCCGAAACACCAGCAAATATTTTTTCACCCAATCTTGATGATACTTGGTGGTAATGATCGGTACACAAATCCCACTTGGCTCACCAAATTTTGTTCTTTGAGGTTGAAGCGTTCATCTACAGTAGTAGTTTTTATGTTTCGGTTTCACTCTGTTCTCTTGTATGTAGATATATGAATTTCGAACTCTAAATCCAACATGGTTTTTAGTAGCTCTTTGAAACTTGACAAAATAAAGGAGTTCTCAGTTTTGTCTCTATGGTTTGTTTCCTCTTCAAGACCCTGGCAGAGACTGTGGAAAAGCCCTTTCATTGAGAGGGGTTGCCAAGCTTCCAAGAAATAACGAGTTTCCGAAACACCAGCAAATATTTTTTCACCCAATCTTTATGATACTTGGTGGTAATGATCAGTACACAAATCCCACTTGGCTCACCAAATTTTGTTATCTAGGTTGAAGCGTTCGTCTACAGTAGTCGTTTTTATATTTAGGTTTCCTTCTGTTCTCTCCTATATAGATAGATGAATTTGGAACTCTAAATCCAACATGGTTTGTTGTAGCTCTTTGAAACTTGACAAAATAAAGGAGTTCTCAGTTTTGTCTCAAAGGTTTGTTTCCTCTTCATGTAGCCCTAGGCACAGACTGTGGAAAAGCACTTTCATTGAGAGGGGTTGCCAAGCTTCTAAGAAATAAAGAGTTTCCGAAATACCAGCAAATATTTATTTACCTAATCTTGATGATACTTGGGGTTAATGACAAGTACAAAAATCCCACTTGGCTCAACTAATTTTGTTCTTCTAGGTTGAATCGTTCGTTTACATTTGCATTTTTTATTTTTAGGATTCACTCTGTTCTCTCCTATATAGATAGATGAATTTGGAACTCTAAATCCAACATGGTTTGTAGTAGCTCTTTGAAACTTGACAAAATAAAGGAGTTCTCAGTTTTTTCTCAATGGTTTGTTTCCTCTTCAAGTAGCCCTAGGCACAGACTGTGGAAAAGCAGTTTCATTGAGAGGGGTTGCCACGCTTCTAAGAAATAACGAGTTTCCGAAATACCAGCAAATATTTTTTCACCCAATCTGGATGATACGTGGTTTTTAATGATCTGTACACAAATCCCACTCGGCTCAAAAAATTTTGTTCTTCTAGGTTGAAGCGTTCGTTTACAGTAGCAATTTTTACTTTTAGGTTTCCCTCTGTTTTCTCCTATATAGATACATGAATTTTAACTCTAAATCCAACATGGTTTGTAGTAGCACTTTGAAACTTGACAAAATAAAGGAGTTCTCAGTTTTGTCTCTATGGTTGTTTCCTCTTCAAGTAGCCTTCGGTACAGACTGTGGAAAAGCACTTTCATTGAGAGGGGTTGCCAAGCTTCTTAGAAATAACGAGTTTCCCAAATACCAGCAAATATTTTTTCACCCAATCTTGATGATACTCTTGGTAATGATCAGTACACAAATCCCACTGGACTCACCAAATTTTCTTATCTAGGTTGAAGCGTTCGTCTACAGTAGCAGTTTATATTTTTTGGTTTTCCTCTGTTCTCTCCTATATAGATAGATGAATTTGGAACTCTAAATCCAGCATAGTTTGTAGTAGCTCTTTGAAAAATGACAAAATAAAGGAATTCTCAGTTTTGTCTCTATGATTTGTTTCCTCTTCAAGAAGCCCTAAGCAGATACTGTTAAAAGCACTTTCATTGAAAGGGGATGCCTAGCTTCCAAGAAATTACGAGTTTCCGAAATACCAGCAAATATTTTTTCACCCAATCTTGATGATACGTGGTGGTAATGATCGGTACACAAATCCCACTTGGCTCACCAAATTTTGTTCTTGTAGGTTGAAGCGTTCGTTTACAGTAGCAGTTTTTATTTTTAGGTTTCCCTCTGTTCTCTTCTACGTAGATAGATGAATTTGAAACTCTAAATAGAACATGGTTTGTAGTAGCTCTTTGAAACTTGACAAAATAAAGTAGTTCTATTTTGTCTCTATCGTTTGTTTCCTATTCAAGAAGCCCTAGGCACAGACTGCAAAAAAGCACTTTCATTGAGAGGGGTTGCCAAGCTTCTAAGAAATAATGCGTTTCCGAAATACCAACAAATATTTTTTCACCCAATCTTGATCATACGTGGTGGTAATGATCAGTACACAAATCCCACTTGGCTCACCAAATTTTGTTTTTCTAGGTTGAAGCGTTCGTTTACAGTTGCAGTTTTTATTTTTAGGTTACCCTCCGTTCTCTCCTATATAGATAGATGAATTTGGAACTCAAAATCCAACATGGTTTGTAGTAGCTCTTTGAAACTTGACAAAATAAAGGAGTTCTCAGTTTTTTCTCAATTTTTTGTTTCCTCTTCTAGTAGCCCTAGGCACAGACTGTGGAAAAGCACTTTCATTGAGAGGGGTTGCCAAGCTTCTAAGAAATAACGAGTTTCCGAAATTCCAGCAAATATTTTTTCACCCAAACTTGATGATACTTGGTGGTAATGATCAATACACAAATACCACTTGGCTCACCAAATTTTGTTCTTCTAGGTTGAAGCGTTTGTCTTCAGCAGTCATTTTTATATTTAGGTTTCCCTCTGTTCTCTCCTATATAGATAGATGAATTTGGAACTCTAAATCCAACATGGTTTTTGTAGCTCTTTGAAACTTGACAAAATAAGGAGTTCTCAGTTTTTTCTCAATGGTTTGTTTCCTCTTCAAGTAGCCCTAGGCACAGACTGTGGAAAAGCACTTTCATTGAGATGGGTTGCCAAGCTTCTAAGAAATAATGAGTTTCCGAAATACCAGCAAATATTTTTTCACCCAATTATGATGATACGTGGTGGTAATGACAAGGACACTAATCCCACTTGGCTCACCAAATTTTGTTCTTCTAGGTTGAAGCGTTCGTTTACACTATCAGTTTTTATATTTAGGTTTCCCTTTGTTCTCTTCTATATAGATAGATGAATTTGGAACTCTAAATCCAACATGGTTTGTAGTAGCTCTTTGATACTTGACAAAATAAAGGAGTTCTCAGTTTTGTCTGTATGGTTATTTCCTCTTCAAGTAGCCCTAGGCACAGACTGTGGAAAAGCACTTTAATTGAGAGGGGTTGCTAAGCTTCTAAGAAATAACGAGTTTCCGAAATACAAGCAAATATTTTTTCACCCAATCTTGATGATACTTGGTGGTAATGATCAATACACAAATCCCACTTGGCTCACCAAATTTTGTTCTTCTAGGTTGAAGCGTTCGTCTACAGTAGTCGTTTTTATATTTAGGTTTCCCTCTGTTCTTTCCTATATAGATAGATGAATTTGGAACTCTAAATCCAACAGGGCTTGTAGTCGCTCTTTGAAACTTGACAAAAAAAAGTAGTTCTCACTTTTGTCTGTATGGTTTGTTTCCTCTTCAAGTAGCCCTAAGCAGAGACTGTGGAAAAGCACTTTCATTGAAAGGGGTTGGGAAGCTTCCAAGAAATAACGAGTTTCCGAAACACCAGCAAATATTTTTTCACCCAATCTTGATGATACGTGGTGGTAATGATCGGTACACAAATCCCACTTGGCTCACCAAATTTTGTTCTTCGAGTTTGAAGCGTTCATCTACAGTAGTAGTTTTTATGTTTAGGTTTCACTCTGCTCTCTTGTATGTAGATAGATTAATTTCGAACTCTAAATCCAACATGGTTTTTAGTAGCTCTTTGAAACTTGACAAAATAAAGGAGTTCTCAGTTTTGTCTCTATGGTTTGTTTCCTCTTCAAGACCCTGGCAGAGACTGTGGAAAAGCCCTTTCATTGAGAGGGGTTGCCAAGCTTCCAAGAAATAACGAGTTTCCGAAACACCAGCAAATATTTTTTCACCCAATCTTGATGATACTTGGTGGTAATGATCAGTACACAAATCCCACTTGGCTCACCAAATTTTGTTATCTAGGTTGAAGCGTTCGACTACAGTAGTCGTTTTTATATTTAGGTTTCCCTCTGTTCTCTCCTATATAGATAGATGAATTTGGAACTCTAAATCCAACACGGTTTGTTGTAGCTCTTTGAAACTTGACAAAATAAAGGAGTTCTCAGTTTTGTCTAAAAGGTTTGTTTCCTCTTCATGTAGCCCTAGGCACAGACTGTGGAAAAGCAGTTTAATTGAGAGGGGTTGCCAAGCTTCTAAGAAATAACGAGTTTCCGAAATACCAGCAAATATTTTTTCACCCAATCTGGATGATACGTGGTTTTTAATGATCTGTACACAAATCCCACTCGGCTCAAAAAATTTTGTTCTTCTAGGTTGAAGCGTTCGTTTACAGTAGCAATTTTTACTTTTAGGTTTCCCTCTGTTTTCTCCTATATAGATAGATGAATTTTAACTCTAAATCCAACATGGTTTGTAGTAGCTCTTTGAAACTTGACAAAATAAAGGAGTTCTCAGTTTTGTCTCTATGGTTGTTTCCTCTTCAAGTAGCCTTCGGTACAGACTGTGGAAAAGCACTTTCATTGAGAGGGGTTGCCAAGCTTCTTAGAAATAACGAGTTTCCCAGATACCAGCAAATATTTTTTCACCCAATCTTGATGATACTCTTTGTAATGATCAGTACACAAATCCCACTGGACTCACCAAATTTTGTTATTTAGGTTGAAGCGTTCGTCTACAGTAGCAGTTTATATTTTTAGGTTTTCCTCTGTTCTCTCCTATATAGATAGATGAATTTGGAACTCTAAATCCAGCATAGATTGTAGTAGCTCTTTGAAAATTGACAAAATAAAGGAATTCTCAGTTTTGTCTCTATGATTTGTTTCCTCTTCAAGAAGCCCTAAGCAGATACTGTTAAAAGCACTTTCATTGAAAGGGGATGCCTAGCTTCCAAGAAATTACGAGTTTCCAAAATACCAGCAAATATTTTTTCACCCAATCTGGATGATACGTGGTGGTAATGACAAGTACACAAGTCCCACTTTGCTCACCCAATTTTGTTCTTCTAGGTTTAAGCGTTCGTCTACAGTAGCAGTTTTTATATTTAGGTTTCCCTCTGCTCTCTTATATAGATAGATGAATTTCGAACTCTAAATCCAACATGGTTTGTAGTACCTCTTTGAAACTTGACAAAATAAAGGAATTCTCAGTTTTGTCACTATGATTTGTTTCCTCTTCAAGTAGCCCTAGGCACAGACTGTAGAAAAGCACTTTCATTGAGAGGGGTTGCCAGGCTTCTAAGAAATAACGTGTTTCCGAAATACCTGCAAATATATTTTCACCCAATTGGGATGATACGTGGTGGTAATGACAAGGACACAAATCCCACTTGGCTCACCAAATTGTATTCTTCTAGGTTGAAGGGTTCGTTTACAGTAGTCGTTTTTATTTTTAGGTTTCACTCTGTTCTCTCCTATATAGATATATGAATTTGGAAGTCTAAATCCAACATGGTTTGTAGTCGCTCTTTGAAACTTGACAAAAAAAAGTAGTTCTCAGTTTTGTCTCTATGGTTTGTTTCCTTTTCAAGTAGCCCTAGGCAGAGATAGTGGAAAAGCACTTTCATTGAAAGGGGTTGAAACGCTTCCAAGAAATTACGAGTTTACGAAATACCAGCAAATATTTTTTTCACCCAATCTTGATGATACTTGGTGGTAATGATCAGTACACAAATTCCACTTGCCTCACCAAATTTTGTTCTTCTAGGTTGAAGCGTTCGTCTACAGTAGAAGTTTTTATATTTAGGTTACACTGTGTTCTCTCCTATATAGATAGATGAATTTGGAACTCTAAATCCAACATGGTGTGTTGTAGCTCTTTGAAACTTGACAAAATAAAATAGTTCTCAGTTTTGTCTCTAGGGTTTGTTTCCTCTTCAAGTAGCCCTAGGCACAGACTGTGGAAAGGCACTTTCATTGAGAGGGGTTGCCAAGCTTCTAAGAAATAACGAGTTTCCATAATACCAGCAAATATTTTTTCACCCATTCTTGATGATACTTGGTGGTAATGATCAGTACACAAATCCCACTTTGATGACCAAATTTTGTTCTTCTAGTTCGAAGCGTTCGTTTACATTAGCAGTTATATATTTAGGTGTCCCTCTGTTCTCTCAAATATAGATAGATGAATTTGGAACTCTAAATATAACATGGTTTGTAGTAGTTCTTTGAAACTTGACAAAAAAAAGTAGTTCTCAGTTTTGTCTCTAAGATTTGTTTCCTCTTCAAGTAGCCATAAGCAGAGACTGTGTAAAAGTACTTTCATTTAAAGGGGTTGCCAAGCTTCCAAGAAATTACGATTTTCCGAAATAGCAGAAAATATTTTTTCACCCAATCTAGATGATACGTGGTTGTAATGACAAGTACACAAATCCCACTTGGCTCACCAAATTGTGTTCTTCTATGTTGAAGCGTCGGTCTACAGTAGCAGTTTTTATATTTAGGTTTTTCTCTGTTCTCTCCTATATCGATAGATGAATTTGGAACCCTAAATCCAAGATGGTTTGTAGTAGCTCTTTTAAACTTGACAAAATAAAGGAGTTCTCAGATTTGTCTCTATGCTTTGTTTCCTCTTCAAGTAGCCCTAGCCACAGACTGTGGAAAAGCTCTTAAATTGAGAGGGGTTGCCAAGCTTCTAAGAAATAACGAGTTTTCAAAATACCAGCAAATATTTTTTCACCCAATCTTCATGATACTCGCTGTTAATGATCAGTACACAAATCCCACTTGGCTCTCCAAATTTTCGTCTTCTCGGTTGAAGCGTTCGTCTACAGTAGCAGTTTTTATATTTAGGATTTCCTGTGTTCTCTCCAATAGAGATAGATGAATTTGGAACTCTAAATCCAACATGGTTTGTAGTAGCTCTTTGAAACTTGACAAAATAAAGGAGTTCTCAGTTTTAACTCTATGGTTTGTTTTTTCTTCAAGTACCCCTAGGCACAGACTGTGGAAAAGCAATTTCATTGAGAGGGGTTGCCAATCTTCTAAGAAATAACTAGTTTCCGACATACCAGAAAATTTTTTTTTCACCCAATTGTAATGATACTTGGTGGTAATGATCAGTACACAAATCCCACTTGGCTCACCAAATTTTGCTCTTCTAGGTTGAAGCGTTCATTTACAGTAGCAGTTTTTATATTTAGGTTTCCCTCTCTTCTCTCCTATATAGATAAATGAATTTGGAACTCTAAATCCAATATGGTTTGTAGTAGCTCTTTGAAACTTGACAAAAAAAGTAGTTCTCAGTTCTGTCTCTATGGTTTGTTTCCTCTTCAAGTAGCCCTAAGCAGAGACTGCGGAAAAGCACTTTCATTGAAAGCGGTTGCCAAACTTCCAAGAAAATACGAGGTTCCGAAATACCAGCAAATATATTTACACCCAATATGGATGATACGTGGTGGTAATGACAAGTACAAAAATCCCACGTGGTTCACAAAATTTTGTTCTTCTAGGTTGAAGCGTTCATTTACAGTAGCAGTTTTTATTTTTGGTTTCACTCTGTTCTCTCCTATATAGACAGATGAATTTGGAACTCTAAATCCAACATGGTATCTAGTAGCTCTTTGAAACTTGATAAAATAAAGGAGTTCTCAGTTTTGTCTCTATGGTTTGTTTCCTCTTCAAGTAAACCTAGGCACATACTGTGGAAAAGCACTTTCATTGAGAGGGGTTGCCAAGCTTCCAAGAAATTACGAGTTTTTGAAATACCAGCAAATATTTTTTCACCCAATCTTGATGATACGTGGTGGTAAAGATCGGTACACAAATCCCACTTGGCTCACCAAATTTTGTTCTTCTAGGTTGAAACGTTCGTTTACAGTAACAGTTTTTATTTTCAGGTTTCCCTCTGTTCTCTCCTATATACATAGATGAATTTGGAAGTCGAAATCCAACATGGTTTGTAGTAGCTCTTTGAAACTTGACAAAATAATGGAGTTCTCAGTTTTGTCTCTATGGTTTGTTTCCTCTTCAAGTAGCCCTAGGCACAGACTGTGGAAAAGCACTTTCATTGAGAGGGGTTGCCAAGCTTCTAAAAAATAACGAGTTTCCGCAATACCAGCAAATATTTCTTCACCCAATCTTGATGATACTTTGTGGTAAAGACAAGTACACAAATCCCACTTGGTTCACCTAATTTTGTTCTCCTCGTTTAAGCGTTCGTCTACAGTAGCAGTTTTTATATTTAGTTTTCACTCTGTTCTCTCCTATATAGATAGATTAATTTGGAACTCTAAATCCAGCATAGTTTGTAGTAGCTCTTTGAAAATTGACAAAATAAAGGAATTCTCAGTTTTGTCTCTATGATTTATGTCCTCTTCAAGAAGCCCTAAGCAGATACTGTTAAAAGCACTTTCATTGAAAGGGGATGCCTAGCTTCCAAGAAATTACGAGTTTCCGAAATACCAGCAAATATTTTTTCACCCAATCTTGATGATACGTGGTGGTAATGATCGGTACACAAATCCCACTTGGCTCACCAAATTTTGTTCTTCTAGGTAGAAGCTTTCTTTTACAGTAGCAGTTTTTATTTTTAGGTTTCTCTCTGTTCTCTCCTACGTAGATAGATGAATTTGAAACTCTAAATAGAACATGGTTTGTAGTAGCTCTTTGAAACTTGACAAAATAAAGTAGTTAAATTTTGTCTCTATGGTTTGTTTCCTATTCAAGAAGCCCTAGGCACAGACTGTAAAAAAGCACTTTCATTGAGAGGGGTTGCCAAGCTTCTAAGAAATAATGCGTTTCCGAAATACCAACAAATATTTTTTCACCCAATCTTGATCATACGTGGTGGTAATGATCAGTACACAAATCCCACTTGGCTCACCAAATTTTGTTTTTCTAGGTTGAAGCGTTCGTTTACAGTTGCAGTTTTTATTTATAGGTTTCCCTCCGTTCTCTCCTATATAGATAGATGAATTTGGAACTCTAAATCCAACATGATTTGTAGTAGCTCTTTGAAACTTGACAAAATAAAGGAGTTCTCAGTTTTTTCTCAATTTTTTGTTTCCTCTTCTAGTAGCCCTAGGCACAGACTGTGGAAAAGCACTTTCATTGAGAGGGGTTGCCAAGCTTCTAAGAAATAACGAGTTTCCGAAATACAAGCAAATATTTTTTCACCCAAACTTGATGATACTTGGTGGTAATTATCAGTACACAAATCCCACTTGGCGCACCAAATTTTGTTCTTCTAGTTTTAAGCGTTCGTCTACAGTAGCAGTTTATATTTTTAGGTTTCCCTCTGTTCTCTCCTACATAGATAGATGAATTTGGAACTCTAAATCCAACATGGTTTGCAGTAGCTCTTTGAAACTTGACAAACTAAAGGAATTTTCAGTTTTGTCTCTATGATTTGTTTCCTCTTCAAGTAGCCCTAAGCAGAGACTATGGAAAAGCATTTTCATTGAAAGGGGTTGCCAAGCTTCCAAGAAATTACGAGTTTCCGAAATACCAGCAAATATTTTTTCACCCAATCTTGATGATACGTGGTGGTAAAGATCGGTACACAAATCCCACTTGGCTCACCAAATTTTGTTCTTCTAGGTTGCAACGTTCGTTTACAGTAACAGTTTTTATTTTTAGGTTTCCCTCTGTTCTCTCCTATATAGATAGATGAATTTATAAGTCGAAATCCAACATGGTTTGTAGTAGCTCTTTGAAACTTGACAAAATAATGGAGTTCTCAGTTTTGTCTCTATGGTTTGTTTCCTCTTCAAGTAGCCGTAGGCCCAGACTGTGGAAAAGCACTTTCATTGAGAGGGGTTGCCAAGCTTCTAAAAAATAACGAGTTTCCGCAATACCAGCAAATATTTTTTCACCCAATCTGAATGATACGTGGTGTTAATGACCAGGACATAAATCCGACTTGGCTCACCAAATTTTGTTCTTCTAGGTTGAAGCGTTCCTTTACAGTAGCAGTTTTTATTTTTAGGTTTCCCTCTGTTCTCTCTTATATAGATAGATGAATTTGGAACTCTAAATCCAACATGGTTTGTAGTACCTCTTGGAAACTTGACAAAATAAAGGAATTCTCAGTTTTTTCTCTATGATTTGTTTCCTCTTCAAGTAGCCCTAAGCAGAGACTGTGGAAAAGCACTTTCATTGAAAGGGGTTGCCAAGCTTCCAAGACATTACGAGTTTCTGAAATATCAGCAAATATTTTTTCACCCAATCTTGATGATACGTGGTGGTAATGATCAGGACACAAATCCCACTAGGCTCACCAAATTTTGTTCTTCTAGGTTGAAGCGTTCGTTTACAGTAGCAGTTTTTATTTTTAGGTTTCCCTCTGTTCTCTCCTATATAGATAGATGAATTGGGAACTCTAAATCCAACATGGTTTGTAGCAGTTCTTTGAAACTTGACAAAATAAAGGAGTTCTCAGTTTTCTCTCAATTTTTTGTTTCCTCTTCATGTAGCCCTAGGCACAGATTGTGGAAAAGCACATTCATTGAGAGGGCTTGCCAAGCTTCTAAGAAATAACGAGTTTCCGAAATACCAGCAAATATTTTTTTACCCAATCTTGATGATACGTGGTGTTAATGACAAGTACAAAAATCCCACTTGGCTCACCAAATTTTGTTCTTCTAGGTTGAAGCGCTCGTTTACAGTTGCAGTTTTTATTTTTAGGTTTCACTCTGTTCTCTCCTATATAGATAGATGAATTTCGAGCTCTAAATCAAACATGGTTTGTAGTAGCTCTTTGAAACTTGACAAAATAATGGAGTTCTCAGTTTTGTCTCTATGGTTTGTTTCCTCTTCATGTAGCCCTAGGCACAGACTGTGGAAAAGCACTTTCATTGAGAGGGGTTGCCAAGCTTCCAAGAAATTACGAGTTTCCGAAATACCAGCAAATATTTTTTCACCCAATCTGGATGATACGTGGTGGTAATGACAAGTACACAAGTCCCACTTTGCTCACCCAATTTTGTTCTTCTAGGTTTAAGCGTTCGTCTACAGTAGCAGTTTTTATATTTAGGTTTCCCTCTGCTCTCTTATATAGATAGATGAATTTCGAACTCTAAATCCAACATGGTTTGTAGTACCTCTTTGAATCTTGACAAAATAAAGGAATTCTCAGTTTTGTCACTATGATTTGTTTTCTCTTCAAGTAGCCCTAGGCACAGACTGTAGAAAAGCACTTTCATTGAGAGGGGTTGCCAGGCTTCTAAGAAATAACGTGTTTCCGAAATACCTGCAAATATATTTTCACCCAATTGGGATGATACGTGGTGGTAATGACAATGACACAAATCCCACTTGGCTCACCAAATTGTGTTCTTCTAGGTTGAAGGGTTCGTTTACAGTAGTCGTTTTTATTTTTAGGTTTCACTCTGTTCTCTCCTATACAGATATATGAATTTGGAAGTCTAAATCCAACATGGTTTGTAGTCGCTCTTTGAAACTTGACAAAAAAAAGTAGTTCTCAGTTTTGTCTCTGTGGTTTGTTTCCTTTTCAAGTAGCCCTAGGCAGAGACAGTGGAAAAGCACTTTCATTGAAAGGGGTTGCCAAGCTTCCAAGAAATTACGAGTTTACGAAATACCAGCAAATATTTTTTTCACCCAATCTTGATGATACTTGGTGGTAATGATCAGTACACAAATTCCACTTGCCTCACCAAATTTTGTTCTTCTAGGTTGAAGCGATCGTCTACAGTAGGAGTTTTTATATTTAGGTTACACTCTGTTCTCTCCTATATAGATAGATGAATTTGGAACTCTAAATCCAACATGGTGTGTTGTAGCTCTTTGAAACTTGACAAAATAAAGTAGTTCTCAGTTTTGTCTCTAGGGTTTGTTTCCTCTTCAAGTAGCCCAAGGAACAGACTGTGGAAAGGCACTTTAATTGAGAGGGGTTGCCAAGCTTCTAAGAAATAACGAGTTTCCGTAATACCAGCAAATATTTTTTCACCCATTCTTGATGATACTTGGTGGTAATGATCAGAACACAAATCCCACTTTGATGACCAAATTTTGTTCTTCTAGTTTGAAGCGTTCGTTTACATTAGCAGTTATATATGTAGGTGTCCCTCTGTTCTCTCAAATATAGATAGATGAATTTGGAACTCTAAATATAACATGGTTTGTAGTAGTTCTTTGAAACTTGACAAAAAAAAGTAGTTCTCAGTTTTGTCTCTAAGATTTGTTTCCTGTTCAAGTAGCCGTAAGCAGAGACTGTGTAAATGTACTTTCATTTAAAGGGGTTGCCAAGCTTCCAAAAAATTACGATTTTCTGAAATAGCAGAAAATATTTTTTCACCCAATCTAGATGATACGTGGTTGTAATGACAAGTACACAAATCCCACTTGGCTCACCAAATTGTGTTCTTCTATGTTGAAGCGTTCGTCTACAGTAGCAGTTTTTATATTTAGGTTTTTCTCTGTTCTCTCCTATATCGATAGATGAATTTGGAACCCTAAATCCAAGATGGTTTGTAGTAGCTCTTTGAAACTTGACAAAATAAAGGAGTTCTCAGATTTGTCTCTATGCTTTGTTTCCTCTTCAAGTAGCCCTAGGCACAGACTGTGGAAAAGCTCTTAAATTGAGAGGGGTTGCCAAGTTTCTAAGAAATAATGAGTTTTCAAAATACCAGCAAATATTTTTTCACCCAATCTTCATGATACTCGGTGTTAATGATCAGTACACAAATCCCACTTGGCTCACCAAATTCTTTTCTCCTCGGTTGAAGCGTTCGTCTACAGTAGCAGTTTTTATATTTAGGATTTCCTGTGTTCTCTCCAATAGAGATAGATGAATTTGGAACTCTAAATCCAACATGGTTTGTAGTAGCTCTTTGAAACTTGACAAAATAAAGGAGTTCTCAGTTTTAACTCTATGATTTGTTTCCTCTTCAAGTAGCCCTACGCACAGACTGTGGAAAAGCAATTTCATTGAGAGGGGTTGCCAATCTTCTAAGAAATAACTAGTTTCCGACATACCAGCATATATTTTTTCACCCAATTGTGATGATACTTGGTGGTAATGATCAGTACACAAATCCCACTTGGCTCACCAAATTTTGCTCTTCTAGGTCGAAGCGTTCGTCTACAGTAGCAGTTTTTATATTTAGGTTTCCCTCTCTTCTCTCCTATATGATAAATGAATTTGGAACTCTAAATCCAACATGGTTTGTAGTAGCTCTTTGAAACTTGACAAAAAAAAGTAGTTCTCAGTTCTGTCTCTATGGTTTGTTTCCTCTTCAAGTAGCCCTAAGCAGAGACTGTGGAAAAGCACTTTCATTGAAAGGGGTTGCCAAACTTCCAAGAAAATACGAGGTTCCAAAATACCAGCAAATATATTTGCACCCAATCTGGATGACACGTGGTGGTATTGACAAGTACAAAAATCCCACTTGGTTCACAAAATTTTGTTCTTCTAGGTTGAAGCGTTCATTTACAGTAGAAGTTTTTATTTTTAGGTTTCACTCTGTTCTCTCCTATATAAATAGATGAATTTGGAACTCTAAATCCAACATGGTATCTAGTAGCTCTTTGAATCTTGATAAAATAAAGGAGTTCTCAGTTTTGTCTTTATGGTTTGTTTCCTCTTCAAGTAAACCTAGGCACAGACTGTGGAAAAGCACTTTCATTGAGAGGGGTTGCCAAGCTTCTAAGAAATAATGAGTTTCCGAAATACCAGCAAATATTTTTTCACCCAATGGTGATGATACTTGGTGGTAATGATCAGGACACAATTCCCACTTGGCTCACCGAATTTTGCTATTCTGGTTTGAAGTGTTCTTCTAAAGTAGCAGTTTTATTATTTACGTTTCCCTCTCTTCTCTCCTATATAGATAAATGAACTTGAAATTCTAATTCCAACATGGTTTGTCGTAGCTCTTTGAAGCCTGACAAAATAAAGGAGTTCTCAGTTTTGTCTCTATGGTTTGTTTCCTCTTGAAGTTGCCCTAACCAGAGACTGTGGAAAAGCACTTTCAAGAGAGGGGTTGCCAAGATTCTAAGAAATAACGAGTTTCTGAAACACCAGCAAATATTTTTTAGCCAATCTTGATGATACATGGTGGTAATCATCAGTACACAAATCCCACTTGGCTGACCAAATTGTGTTCTTCTAGGTTGAAGCGTTCGTCTTCAGTAGCTGTTTTTAAATTTAGGTTTCCCTCTGCTCTCTTATATAGATAATGAATTTGGAACTCTAAATCCAACATGGTGTGTAGTAGCTCTTTGAAACTTTACAAAATAAAGGAGTTCTCAGTTTTGTCTCTATGGTTTGTTTCCTCTTCATGTAGCCCTAGGCACAGACTGTGGAAAAGCACTTTCATGAAACCAAGCTTCCAAAAAATTACGAGTTTCCGAAAAACCAGCAAATATTTTTTTACCCAATCTTAATGAAACGTGGTGGTAATGGTCAGTACACAAATCCCACTTGGCTCACCAAATTGTGTTTTTCTATGTTGAAGCGTTTGTCTACAGTAGCAGTTGTTATACTTAGGTTTCCCTCTTTTCTCTCCTATATAGATAAATGAATTTGGAACTCTAAATACAAAATGGTTTGTAGTAGCTCTTTGAAACTTGACAAAAAAAAGTAGTTCTCAGTTTTGTCTCTATGGTTTGTTTAGTCTTCAAGTAGCCCTAAGCAAAGACTGTGGAAAAGCACTTTCATTGAAAGGTGTTGCCATTCTTCCAAGAAATTACGAGTTTTCGAAATAACAGCAAATAATTTTTCACCCAATCTTGATGATACGTGGTGGTAATGACAAGTACACGAATCCAACTTGGTACACAAAAGTTTGTTCTTCTAGGTTGAATCGTTCGTTTACAGTAGCAGTTTTTATTTTTAGGTTTCACTCTGTTCTCTCCTATATAGATAGATGAATTTGAACTCTAAATCCAACATCTTTGTAGTAGCTCTTTGAAACTTGATAAAATAAAGGAGTTCTCAGTTTTGTCTCTTGGTTTCTTTCCTCTTCAAGTAGCCCTAAGCAGAGACTGTGAAAAGAACTTTCATTGAGAGGGGTTGCCAAGATTCTAAGAAATAACGAGATTCCGAAATACCAGCAAATATTTTTTCACCCAATGGTGATGATACTTGGTGGTAATGATCAGGACACGATTCCGACTTGGCTCACCGAATTTTGCTCTTCTGGTTTGAAGCGTTCTTCTAAAGTAGCAGTTTTATTATTTACGTTTCCCTCTCTTCTCTCCTATATAGATAAATGAACTTGAAATTCTAATTCCAACATGGTTTGTAGTAGCTCTTTGAAGCTTGACAAAATAAAGGAGTTCTCAGTTTTGTCTCTATGGTTTGTTTCCTCTTCAATAGACCTAGGCACAGACTGTGGAAAAGCACTTTCATTGAGAGGGGTTGCCAAGATTCTAAGAAATAACGAGTTTCCGAAATACCAGCAAATATTTTTTAGCCAATCTTGATGATACATGGTGGTAATCATCAGTACACAAATCCCATTTGGCACATCAAATTGTGTTCTTCTAGGTTGAAGCGTTCGTCTACAGTAGCTGTTTTTATATTTAGGTTTCCCTCTGCTCTCTTATATAGATAGATGAATTTGGAACTCTAAATCCAACATGGTGTGTAGTAGCTCTTTGAAACTTGACAAAATAAAGGAGTTCTCAGTTTTGTCTCTATGGTTTGTTTCCTCTTCAAGTAGCCCTAGGCACAGACTGTGGAAAAGCACTTTCATTGAAAGGGGTTGCCAAGCTTCCAAAAAATTACGGGTTTCTGAAAAACCAGCAAATATTTTTTTTTACCCAATCTTGATGAAACGTGGTGGTAATGGTCAGTACACAAATCCCACTTGGCTCACCAAATTGTGTTTTTCTATGTGGAAGCGTTCGTCTACAGTAGCAGTTTTTATACTTAGGTTTCCCTCTTTTCTCTCCTATATAGATAAATGAATTTGGAACTCTAAATCCAACGTGGTTCGTAGTAGCTCTTTGAAACTTGACAAAAAAACGTAGTTCTCAGTTTTATCTCTATGGTTTGTTTAGTCTTCAAGTAGCCCTAAGCAGAGACTGTGGAAAAGCACTTTCATTGAAAGGTGTTGCCAAGCTTCCAAGAAATTAAGAGTTTCCGAAATACCAGCAAATAATTTTTCACCCAATCTTGATGATACGTGGTGGTAATGACAAGTACACGAATCCAACTTGGTACACAAAATATTGTTCTTCTAGGTTGAAGCGTTCATTTACAGTAGCAGTTTTTATTTTTTGGTTTCATTCTGTTCTCTCCTATACAGATAGATGAATTTGGAACTCTAAATCCAACATCTTTGTAGTAGCTCTTTGAAACTTGATAAAATAAAGGCGTTCTCAGTTTTGTCTGTTGGTTTGTTTCCTCTTCACGTAGCCCTAGGCACAGACTGTGGAAAAGCACTTTCATTGAGAGGGGTTTCCAAGCTTCTAAGAAATAACGAGTTTCCGAAATACCAGGAAATATTTTTTCACCCAATCTTGATGATACTTGGTGGTAATGATCAGTACACAAATCCCACTTGGCTCACCGAATTTTGCTCTTCTGGGTTGAAGCGTTCGTCTACAGGAGCAGTTTTATTATTTAGGTTTCCCTGTCTTCTCTCCTATATAGATAAATGAACTTGGAACTCTAAATCCAACATGGTTTGTAGTAGCTCTTTGAAGCTTGACAAAATAAAGGAGTTCTCAGTTTTGTCTCCATGGTTTGTTTCCTCTTGAAGTTGCCCTAAGAAGAGACTGTGGAAAAGCACTTTCATTGAAAGGCGTTGCCAAGCTTCCAAGAAATTACGAGTTTCCAACATACCAGCAAATATTTTTTCACCCAATCTTGATGATACGTGGTGGTAGTGATTAGTACACGAATCCCACTTGGTTCACAAAATTTTGTTCTTCTAGGTTGAAGCGTTCGTTTACAGTAGCCGTTTTTATTTTTAGGTTTCACTCTGTTATCTCCTATATAGATAGATGAATTTGGAACTCTAAATCCAACATCTTTGTAGTAGCTCTTTGAAACTTGATAAAATAAAGTAGTTCTCAGTTTTGTCTCTTGGTTTCTTTCCTCTTCAAGGAGCAATAAGCAGAGACTGTGGAAAAGAACTTTCATTGAGAGGGGTTGCCAAGATTCTAAGAAATAACGAGTTTACGAAACACCAGCAAATATTTTTTAGCCAATCTTGATGATACATGGTGGTAATCATCAGTACACAAATCCCACTTGGCTGAACAAATTGTGTTCTTCTAGGTTGAAGCGTTCGTCTACAGTAGCTGTTTTTAAATTTAGGTTTCCCTGTGCTCTCTTATATAGATAGAGGAATTTGGAACTCTAAATCCGACATGGTGTGTAGTAGCTCTTTGAAACTTGACAAAATAAAGGAGTTCTCAGTTTTGTCTCTATGGTTTGTTTCCTCTTCATGTAGCCCTAGGCACAGACTGTGGAAAAGCACTTTCATTGAAACCAAGCTTCCAAAAAATTACGAGTTTCCGAAAAACCAGCAAATATTTTTTTACCCAATCTTGATGAAACGTGGTGGTAATGGTCAGTACACAAATCCCACTTGGCTCACCAAATTGTGTTTTTCTATGTTGAAGCGTTTGTCTACAGTAGCAGTTTTTATACTTAGGTTTCTCTCTTTTCTTTCCTATATAGATAAATGAATTTGGAACTCTAAATCCAACATGGTTTGTAGTAGCTCTTTGAAACTTGACAAAATAAAGTAGTTCTCAGTTTTGTCTCTATGGTTTGTTTCCTCTTCAAGTAGCCCTAAGCACACAGTGTGAAAAAGCACTTTCATTGAGAGGGGTTGCCAAGCTTTTAAGAAATAACGAGTTTCCGAAACACCACCAAATATTTTTTCACCCAATCTTGATAATACTTGGTGATAATAATCAGAAGAAAAAATCCCACGTGGCTCACCAACTTTTGCTCTTCTAGGTTGAAGCGTTTGTTTACACTAGCAGTTTTTGTTTTTAGGTTGCACTCTGTTCTCTCTTATATAGATACATGAATTTGGAACTCTAAATCCAACATGGTTTGTAGTAGCTCTTTGAAACTTGGCAAAATAAAGGGGTTCTCAGTTTTGTGTTTATGGTTTGTTTTATATTCAAGTAGCAGTAGGCACAGACTGTGGAAAAGCACTTTCAATGAGAGGGGTTGCCAAGCTTCTAAGAAATAACCAGTTTCCGAAATACCTGCAAATATTTTCTCACCCAATCTTGATTGTACTTGGTGGTAATGATCAGTACACAAATCCCACTTGGCTCACCAAATTGTGTTCTTCTAGGTTGAAGTGTTCATCTACAGTAGCAGTTTTTATATTTAGGTTTCCCTCTGTTCTCTCCTATATAGATATATGAATTTGGAACTCTAAATCCAACATGGTTTGTAGTAGCTTTTCAAACTTGACAAAAATGTAGTTCTCAGTTTTGTCTCTATGGTTTGTTTCCTCTTCAAGTAGCCCTAAGCAGAGACTGTGGAAAAGCACTTTCATTGAAAGGGGTTGCAAAGCTCCCTGGAAATTACGAGTTTCCGAAATACAAACAAGTATTTTATCACCCAATCTGGATGACACGTGGTGGTAATGACAAGTACACAAATCCAACTGGGTTCACCTAATTTTGTTCTTCTAGGTTGAATCGTTTGTTTACAGTAGCAGTTTTTATTTTTAGGTTTCACTCTGTTCTCTCCTATATAGATAGATGAATTTGGAACTGTAAATCCAACATGGTTTGTAGTAGCTCTTTGAAACTTGACAAAATAAAGGAGTTCTCAATTTTGTCTCTATGGTTTGTTTCCTCTTCAAGTAGTCCTAGGCACAGACTGTGGAAAAGCACTTTGATTGAGAGGTGCCAAGCTTCTAAGAAATAACGAGTTTCCAAAATACCAGCAAATATTTTTTCACCAAATCTTGATGATACTTGGTGGTAATGATCACTACACAAATCCCACCTGGCTCACCAAATTTTGTTCTTCTAGGTTGAAACGTTCATCTATAGTAGCAGTTTTTATATTTAGGTTTCCCTCTGTTGTTCCTATATAGATAGATGAATTTGGAACTCTAAATCCAACATGGTTTGTAGTAGCTCTTTGAAACTTGACAAAATAAAGGAGTTCTCAGTTTTGTCTCTGTGGTTTGTTTCCTCTTCAAGTAGCCCTAGGCACTGACTGTGGAAAAGCACTTTCATTGAGAGGGTTGCCAAGCTTCTATGAAATAACGAGTTTCCGAAATACCAACAAATATTTTTTCACCCAATTCTTGATGATAC
This sequence comes from Callospermophilus lateralis, assembly GCF_048772815.1. Classification (NCBI taxonomy): domain Eukaryota; kingdom Metazoa; phylum Chordata; class Mammalia; order Rodentia; family Sciuridae; genus Callospermophilus; species Callospermophilus lateralis. The sequence continues at coordinate 82,551 of NW_027514978.1, read as the reverse complement.
GTGGTGTTAGTGATCACTGCACAAATCCCTCTTGGCTCACCAAATTTTGTTCTTCTATGTTGAAGCGTTCGTTTACAGTAGCAGTTTATAATTTTAGGTATCCCTCTGTTCTCTCCTATATAGATAGATGAATTTGGAACTCCAAATCCAACATGGTTTGTAGTAGCTCTTTTAAACTTGACAAAATAAAGGAGTTCTCAGTTTTGTCTCTGTGGATTGTTTCCTCTTGAAGTAGCCCTAGGCACAGACTGTGGAAAACCACTTTCATTGAGAGGGGTTGCCAAGCTTCTAAGAAATAACCAGTTTCCGAAATACCTGCAAATATTTTCTCACCCAATCTTGATTGTACTTGGTGGTAATGATCAGTACACAAATCCCACTTGGCTCACCAAATTGTGTTCCTCTAGGTTGAAGTGTTCATCTACAGTAGCAGTTTTTATATTTAGGTTTCCCTCTGTTCTCTCCTATATAGATAGATGAATTTGGAACTCTAAATCCAACATGGTTTGTAGTAGCTTGTCAAACTTGACAAAAATGTAGTTCTCAGTTTTGTCTCTATGGTTTGTTTCCTCTTCAAGTAGCCCTAAGCAGAGACTGTGGAAAAGCACTTTCATTGGGACGGGTTGCTAATCTTCAAAGAAATAACGAGTTTCCGAAATACCAGCAAACATTTTTTCACCCAACCTTGATGATACGTGGTGGTAATGATCACTACACAAATCCTACTTGGCTCACCAAATTTATTCTTCTAGGTTGAAACGTTCATCTACAGTAGCAGTTTTTATATTTAGGTTTCCTTCTGTTCTCTGCTATATACATAGATCAATTTGGAACTCTAAATACAACATGGTTTGTAGACGCTCTTTGAAACTTGAAGAAAAATATAGTTCTCAGTTTTGTCTCTATGGTTTGTTTCCTCATCAAGTAGCCCTAGGTACAGACTGAGAAAAGCATTTTCATTGAGAGTGGTTGCCAAGCTTCTAAGAAATAACGAGTTTCCGAAATACCAGCAAATATTTTTTCACCCAATCTTGAGGACACGTGGTGGTAATGATCAGTACAAAAATCCCACTTGGATCACCAAATTTTGTTCTTCTAGGTTGAAGTGTTCGTCTCCAGTAGCAGTTATTATTTTTAGGTTTCACTCTGTTTTCTCCTGTATAGATAGATGATTTTGGAACTCTAAATCCAACATGGTTTGTAGTAGGTCTTTGAAACTTGAGAAAATAAAGGAGTTCTCAGTTTTGTCTCAATGGTCTGTTTCCTCTTCATGTAGCCCTAGGCACAGACTGTGGAAAAGCACTTTCATTGAGAGGGGTTGGGAAGCTTCTAAGAAATAACGAGTTTCCAAAATACCAGCAATTATTTTTGCACCCAATCTTTATGATACTTGGTGGTAATGAGCATTACACATATCCCACTTGGGTCACCAAATTTTGTTCTTCTAGGTTGAAACGTTCACCTACAGTAGCAGTTTTTATATTTAGGTTTCCCTCTGTTCTCTCTTTTATTGATAGATGAATTTGGAACTCTAAATCTAATCTAACATGGTTTGTAATAGCTCTTTGAAACTTGACAAAATAAAGGAGTGCTCAGTTTTGTCTCAATTGTTTGTTTCCTCTTCATGTAGCCCTAGGCACAGACTGTGGAAAAGCACTTTCATTGAGAGGGGTTGCCAAGCTTCTAAGAAATAAAGTGTTTCCGAAATACCAGCAAATATTTTGCACCCAATCTTTATCATACTTGGTGGTAATGATCAGTACAAAAATCCCACTTGGCTCACCAAATTTTGTTCTTCTCGGATGAAGCGTTCGTCTACAGTAGCAGTTTTTATATTTAGGTTTCACTATCTTCTCTCCTATATAGATAGATGAATTTGGAACTCTAAATCCAACATGGTTTGTAGTAGCTCTTTGAATCATGACAAAATAAAGTAGGTCTCAGTTTTGTCTCTATTGTTTGTTTCCTCTTCAAGAAGCCCTTGGCACAGATGTGGGAAAGCACTTTCATTGAGAGGGGTTGCCAAGCTTCTAAAAAATAACGAGTTTCCGAAATACCAGCAAATATTTTTTAACCCAATCTTGATGATACGTGGTGGTAATGATCAGTACACAAGTCCCACTTGGCTCACCAAATTTTGTTCTTCTAGGTTGAACCCTTCATTTACAGTAGCAGTTTTTATTTTTAGGTTTCACTCTGTTCTCTCCAATATAGATAGATGATTTTGGAACTCTAAATCCAACATGGTTTGTAGTAGCTCTTTGAAACTTGACAAAATAAAGGATTTCTCAATTCTGTCTCTATGGTTTGTTTCCTTTTCAAGTAGCCCTAGGCACAGACTGTGGAAAAGCAATTTGATTGAGAGGGGTTGCCAAGCTTCTAAAAAATAACTAGTTTCCGAAATACCAGAAAATATTTTTTCACTCAATCTTGATGATAATTGGTGGTAATGATCAGTACACAAACCCACCTGGCTCACAAAATTATGTTCTTCTAGGTTGAAGCGTTTGTCTACAGTAGCAGTTTTTTTTATATTTGGGTTTCCCTCTGTTCTCTCCTATATAGATAGATGAATTTGGAACGCTAAATCCAACATGGTTGAAGTAGCTCTTTGAAACTAGACAAAAAAAAGGAGTTCTCAGTTTTGTCTCTATGGTTTTTTTCCTCTTCAAGTAGCCTTAATCAGAGACTGTGGAAAAGCACTTTCATTGAAAGGGGTTGCCAAGCTTCCAAGAAATTACGAGTTTCCGAAATACCAGCAAATATTTTTTCACCCAATCTTGATGATACGTGGTGGTAATGATCACTGCACAAATCCCACTTGGCTCACCAAATTTTGTTCATCTAGATTGAAGCGTTTGTCTACAGTAGCAGTATTTATGTTTAGGTTTCACTCTGTTCTCTCCTATATAGATAGATGAATTTGGAACTCTAAATTCAACATGGTTTGTATTAGCTCTTTGAAACTTGAGAAAATAAAGGAGTTTCCAGTTTCGTCTCTATGGTTTGTTTCCTCTTCAAGTAGCCCTAGGCACAGACTGTGGAAAAGCACTTTCATTGAGAGGGGTTGCCAAGCTTCTAAGAAATAACGAGTTTCCGAAATACCAGCAAATATTTTTTAACCCAATCTTGATGATACGTGGTGGTAATGATCAGTACACAAGTCCCACTTGGCTCACCAAATTTTGTTCTTCTAGGTTAAACCCTTCATTTACAGTAGCAGTTTTTATTTTAGGTTTCACTCTGTTCTCTCCAATATAGATAGATGAATTTGGAACTCTAAATCCAACATGGTTTGTAGTAGCTCTTTGAAACTTGACAAAATAAAGGAGTTCTCAGTTTTGTCTCTATGGTTTGTTTCCTCTTCAAATAGCCCTAGGCACAGACTGTGGAAAAGCACTTTCATTGAGAGGGGTTGCCAAGCTTCTAAGAAATAACGATTTTCCGATATACCAACAAATATTTTTTCACCCAATCTTGATGATACTTGGTGGTAATGATCAGTACACAAATCCCACTTGACTCACCAAATTGTGTTCTTCTAGTTTGAAGCGTTCGTTTACAGTAGCAGTTTCTATATTTAGGTTTCCCTATGTTCTCTCCTATATAGATAATTTAATTTTAACTCTAAATTGAACATGTTTTGTAGTAGCTCTTTGAAACTTGACAAAATAAAGGACTTCTCAGTTTTGACTCTATGATTTTTTTCTCTTCAAGTAGCCCTAGGCACAGACTGTGGAAAAGCACTTTCACTGAGAGGGGTTGACAAGCTTCTAAGAAATAACGAGTTTCCGAAATACAAGCAAATATTTTTTCACCCAATCTTGATGATACGTTTTGGTATTGATCAGCACACAAAATCCCACTTAGGTCACCAAATTGTGTTCTTTTTGGATAAAGCGTTTGTCTACAGTAGCAGTTTTTATATTTAGGTTTCCCTCTGTTCTCTCCTATATAGATAGATGAATTTGGAACTCTAAATCCAACATGGTTTGTAGTAGCTCTTCTAAACTTGACAAAAAAATTAGTTCTCAGTTTTGTCTCTATGATTTGTTTCCTCTTGAAGTAGCCCTAAGCAGAGACTGTGGAATAGCACTTTCATTGAGAGGGGTTGCCAAGCTTCTAAGAAATAACGAGTTTCCTAAATACCAGCAAATATTTTTTCACCCAATCTTGATGATGCTTGGTGGTAATGATCAGTACACAAATCCCACATGGCTCACCAATTTTGTTTTTCTAGGTTGAAGCGTTCATCTACAGTAGCAGTTTTTATATTTAGGTTTCCCTCTGTTTCTCTCCCATATAGATAGATAAATTTGGAACTCTAATTCCAACATGGCTTGTAGTAGCTTATTGAAACTTGACAAAATAAAGTAGTTCTCAGTTTTGTCTCTATGGTTTGTTTCCTCTTCTAGTAGCCCTAGGCTCAGACTGTGGAGAAGAACTTTCATTCAAAATTGTTGCCAAGCTTCCAAGAAATAACGAGTTTCCGAAATACCAGCAAAATTTTTTCACCCAGTCTTGATGATAAGTGGTGGTAAAGACAAGTACACAAATCCCACTTTCTCACCAAATTTTGTTCTTCTAGTTTGAAGTGTTTCTTTACACTAGCAGTTTATATTTTTAGGTTTCCCTCTGTTCTCTCCTATATAGATAGATGAATTTGGAACTCTAAATCCAACATGGTTTGTAGTAACTCTTTGAAACTTGACAAAAAATAATGGTTCGCAGTTTTGTCTCTACCATTTGTTTACTCTTCAAGTAGCCCTAATCAGAGACTGTGGAAAAGCACTTTCATTGAAAGGGGTTGCCAAGCTCCCAAGAAATTACGATTTTCTGAAATATCAGCAAATATTTTTTCAGCCAATCTTGATGATACGTGCTGGTAATGATCAGTACACAAATCCCACTTGGCTCACCAAATTGTGTTCTTCTAGGAAGAAGCGTTCGTCTACAATAGCAGTTTATATATTTAGGTTTTCCTCTGTCCTCTCATATAGATAGATGAATTTGGAACTGTAAATCCAAATGGTTTGTATTATCTCTTTGAAACTTGACAAAATAAAGGAGTTCTCAGTTTGTGCTCTATGCTTTTTTTCCTCTTCAAGTAGCCCTAGCCACAGACTGTGGAAAGCACGTTCATTGAGAGGGGTTTCAAGCATCTAAGAAATAACGAGTTTTCGAAATACCAGCAAATGTTTTTTCACCCAATCTTGATCATACTTGGCGGTATTGATCAGTACAAAAATCCCACTTGGCTCACCAAATTTTGTTCTTCTATGTTGAAGCGTTCGTATACAGTAGCAGTTTTATATTTAGGTTTTCCTCTGTTCTCTCCTATATAGATAGATGAATTTGGAACTGTAAATCCTACATGGATTCTAGTAGCTTTTTGAAACTTTACAAAACAAAGGAGATCTCAGTTTTGTCTCTATGGTTTGTTTCCTCTTCTAGTAGCCCTAGGCACAGACTGTGGAGAAGAACTTTCTTTGAAAAAGTTTGCCAAGTTTCCAAGAAATAACGAGTTGCCGAAATAGCAGCAAAATTTTTTTCACCCAATCTTGATGATACGTGGTGGAAAAGACAAGTACAGAAATCCCACTTGGCTCACCAAATTTTGTTCTTCTAGTTTGAAGTGTTCGTTTACACTAGCAGTTTATATTTTTAGGTTTCACTCTGTTCTCTCCTATATAAATAGATGAATTTGGAACTGTAAATTCAACATGGTTTGTAGTAGCTCTTTGAAACTTGACAAAATAAAGGAGTTCTCAGTTTTGTCTCTATGGTTTGTTTCCTTTTCAAGTAGCCCTAGGAACGGACTGTGGAAAAGCAATTTGATTGAGAGAGGTTGCCAAGCTTCTAAGAAATAACGAGTTACCGAAATACCAGCAAATACTTTTTCAGCCAATCTTGACGATACGTGTTGGTTATGATCAGTGCACAAATCCCACCTTCTCACCAAATTTTGTTCTTCTATGTTGAAGCGTTCGTCTACAGTAGCAATTTTTATATTATGTTTCACTCTGTTCTCTCCTATATAGATAGATGAATTTGGAACTGTAAATCCAACATGGTTTGTAGTAGCTCTTGGGAACTTGAAAAAATAAAGGAGTGATCAGTTTTATCTCTAGGCTAGTTTCATCTTCAAGTAGCCCTAGGCACAGACTGTGGAAGAGTACTTTCATTGAGAAGGGTTGCAAAGCTTCTAAGAAATAACGAGTTTCCGAAATACCAGCAAAAATTTTTTCACCCAATCTTGATGATACGTGGTGGTAAAGACAAGTACACAAATCCCACTTGGCTCACCAAATTTTGTTCTTCTAGTTTGAAGTGTTCGTTTACACTAGCAGTTTATATTTTTAGGTTTTTCTCTGTTCTCTCCTACATCCAGAGATGAATTTGGAACTCTAAATCCAACATGTTTTGTAGTAGCTATTTGAAACTTGAAAAAATAAAAGATTCTCAGTTTTGTCTCTACGGTTTGTTTCCTCTTCAATAGCCCTAGGCACAGACTGTGGAAAAGCACTTTCATTGAGAGGGGTTACCAATCTTCCAAGGAATAACGAGTTTCCGAAATACCAGCAAATATTTTTTCACCCAGTCTTGATGATACTTGGTGGTAATGATCAGTACACCAATCCCACTAGGCTCACAAGTTTTGTTCTTCTAGGTTGAAGCGTTCGTCTACAGTAGCAGTTTATATATTTAGGTTTCACTCTGTTCTCTTCCATATAGATAGATGAATTTGAAACTCTAAATCCAACATGGTTTGTAGTAGCTCTTTGAAACTTGACAAAATAAAGTGGTTCTCAGTATTTTCTTTATGGTTTATTTACTCTTCAAGTAGCCCTAGGCACAGAATGTGGAAAAGCACTTTCATTGAGAGGGTTTGCCAAGCGTCTAATAAATAACGATTTTCCTAAATACCAGCAAATATTTTTTCACCCAATCTTGATGATACTTGCTGGTAATGATCAGTACACCAATCCCACTTGGCTCACCAAATTATGTTCTTCTAGGTTGAAGCGTTCGTCTACAGAAGCAGTTTTTATATTTAGGATTCACTCTGTTCTCTTCCATATAGATAGATGAATTTGGAACTCTAAATCCAACATGGTTTGTAGTGGCTCCTTGAAACTTGACAAAATAAAGTAGTTCTCAGTTTTGTCTCTATGGTTAGTTTCCTCTTCAAGTAGCCCTAGGCACAGACTGTGGAAAAGCACTTTCATTGAAAGGGGTTGCCAAGCTTCCAAGAAATAACGAGTTTCCGAAATACCAGCAAAATTTTTTTTCACCCAATCTTGATGATACGTGGTGCTAATGACAAGTACACAAATCCCACATGGCTCACCAAATTTTGTTCTTCTAGTTTGAAGCGTTCGTTTACAGTAGCAGTTTATATTTTTAGGTTTCCCTCTGTTCTCTCCTATATAGATAGATGAATTTGGAACTCTAAATCCAACATGGTTTGTAATAGCTCTTTGAAATTGCCAAAAAAATGTAGTTCTCAGTTTTGTGTCTATGGTTTGTTTCTTATTCAAGTAGCCCTAAGCAGAGACTGTGGAAAAGCACTTTCATTGAAAGGGGTTGCCAAGCTTCCAAGAAATTACGAGTTTCCGAAACACCAGCAAATATTTTTTCACCCACTCTTGATGATACTTGGTGGTAATGATCAGGACACAAATCCCACTTGGCTCACCAATTTTGTTCTTCTAGGTTGAAGCTTTCGTCTACAGTAGCAGTTTTTATATTTAGGTTTCCCTCTGTTCTCTCCAATATAGATAGATGAATTTGGAACTCTAAATCCAACATGGATTGTAGTAGGTCTTTGAATCTTGACAAAATAAAGGAGTTCTCAGTTTTGTCTCTACGGTTTGTTTCCTCTTCAATAGCCCTATGCACAGACTGTGGAAAAGCACTTTCCTTGAGAGGGGTTGCCAAGCTTCTAACAAATTACTAATTTCCGAATACCAGCAAATATTTTTTCACCCAATCTTGATGATACTTGGTGGTAATGACAAGTACACAAATCACACATGGCTCACAAAATTTTGTTCTTCTAGGTTGAAGAGTTCGTCTACAGTAGCAGTTTTTATATTTACGTTTCCCTCTGTTCTCTCCTATATAGATAGATGAATTTGGAACTCTAAATCCAACATGTTTTGTACTAGCTCTTTGAAACTTGACACAATAAAGGAGTTCTCAGTTTTGTCTCTATGATTTTTTTTTTCTCTTCAAGTAGACCTAGGCACAGACTCTGTAAAAGCACTTTCATTGAGAGAGGTTGAAAGCTTCTAAGAAATAACGAGTTTCCGAAATACCAGCAAATATTTTGTCACCCAATCTTGATGATACGTGGTGGTAATGATCAGCACACAAATCCCACTTGGGTGACCAAATTGTGTTCTTCTGGTTGAAGCTGTTGTCTACAGTAGCAGTTTTTATATTTAGGTTTTCCTCTGTTCTCTCCTATATAGATAGATGAATTTGGAACTCTAAATCCAAAATGGTTTGTAGTAGCTCTTTGAAACTTGACAAAAAAAAGCAGTTCTCAGTTTTGTCTCTATGATTTGTTTCCTCTTCAAGTAACCCTAAGCAGAGACTGTGGAAAAGCACTTTCATTGAAAGGGGTTGCCAAGCTTCCAAGAAATTACAAATTTCCGAAATACCAGCAAATATTTTCTCACCCAATCTTGATGATACGTGGTGGTAATGATTGGTACATAAATCCCACTTGGCTCACCAAATTTTGTTCTTTTAGGTTGAAGCTTTCGTCTACAATAGCAGTTTTTATATTTAGGTTTCCCTCTGTTCTCTCCTATATAGATAGATGAATTTGGAACTCTAAATCCAACATGGTTTGTAGTAGCTCTTTGAAACTTGACAAAATGAAGGAGTTCTCAGTTTTGTCTCTATGGTTTGTTTCCTCTTCAAGTAGCCCTAGGCACAGACTGTGTAAAAGCACTTTCATTGAGAGGGGTTGCCAAGCTTCTAAGAAATAACGAGTTTCCAAAATACCAGCAAATATTTTTTCACCCAATCTTGATGATAATTGGTGGTAATGATCAGTACACAAATCTCAGTTGGCTCACCAAAGTTTGTTCTTCTAGGTTGAAGCGTTCGTCTACAGTAGCAGTTTATATTTTTAGGTTTTCCTCTGTTCTCTCCTATATAGATAGATGAATTTGGAATACTAAATCCAACATGGTTTGTAGTCGCTCTTTGGAACTTGACAAAATAAAGGAGTTCTCAGTTTTGTCTCTATGGTTTGATTCCTCTTCAAGTATCCCTAGGCATAGACCATGGAAAAACACTTTCATTGAGAGGGGTTGCCAAGCTTCTACGAAATAACGAGTTTCCGAAATGCCAGCAAAAATTCTTTCACCCAATCTTGATGATACTTATTGGTAATGATAAGTCCACAAATCGCACTTCGCTCACCAAATTATGTTCTTCTAGGTTGAAGCGTTCGTCTACAGAAGCAGTTTTTATATTTAGGTTTCACTCTGTTCTCTTCCATATAGATAGATGAATTTGGAACTCTAAATCCAACATGGTTTATAGTAGCTCTTTGAAACTTGACAAAAAAAAAAGTAGTTCTCAGTTTTGTCTCTTTGATTTGTTTCCTCTTCAAGTAGCCCTAAGCAGAGACTGTGGAAAAGCACTTTCATTGAAAGGAGTTGCCAAGCTTCCAAGAAATTACGAGTTTCCGAAATACCAGCAAATACTTTTTTACCCAATCTTGATGATACGTGTTGGTAATGACAAGTACACAAATCCCACTTGGCTCAACAAATTTTGTTCTTCTCGGTTGAAGCGTTCGTGTACAGTAGCAGTTCTTATGTTTAGGTTTTACTCTGTTCTCTTCTATATAGATACATGAATTTGGAACTCTAAATCCAACATGGTTTGTAGTAGCTCTTTGAAACTTGGCAAAATAAAGGTGTTCTCAGTTTTGTTTCTATGATTTGTTTCCTCTTCAAGTAGCCCTAAGCAGAGACTTTGGAAAAGCACTTTCATTGAAAGGGTTTGGCAAGCTTCGAAGAAATAACGAGTTTCCGAAATACCAGCAAATATTTTTTCACCCAAACTTGATGATACTTGGTGGTAATGATCGGTACAGAAATCCCACTTGACTCAGCAAGTTTTGTTCTTCTAGTTTGAAGCGTTCGTTTACAGTAGCAGTCTATATTTTTAGGTTTCCCTCTGTTCTCTCCGATATAGATAGCTGAATTAGGAACTCTAAATCCAACATGGTTTGTACTAGGTCTTTGAAACTTTACAAAAAAAATAGTTCTCAGTTTTGTCTCTATGATTTGTTTCCTCTTCAAGTTACCCTAAGCAGAGACTGTGGAAAAGCACTTTCATTGAAAGGAGTTGCCAAGCTTCCAAGAAATTACGAGTTTCAGAAATACCAGCAAATATTTTTTCACCCTATCTTGATAATACGTGGTGGTAATGACAAGTACACAAATCCCACTTGGCTCAACACATTTTATTCTTCTAGGTTGAAGCGTTCTTTTTCAGTAGCAGTTTTTATTTTTAGGTTTCACTTTGTTCTCTCCTATATAGAGAGATGAATTTGGAACTCTAAATCCAACATGGTTTGTAGTAGCTCTTTGAAACTTGACCAAATAAAGGCGTTCTCAGTTTTGTCTTTATGGTTTGTTTCCTCGTCAAGTAGCCCTAGGCACAGACTGTGGAAAAGCACTTTCAATGGGAAAGGTTGCCAATCTTCTAAGAAATAACGAGTTTCTGAAATACCAGCAAATATTTTTTCACCCAATCTTGATGATACTTGGTGGTAATGAACAGTACACCAATCCCACTTGGCTCAACAAGTTTTCTTCTTCTAGGTTGAAGCGTTCATCTACAGTAGCAGTTTTTATTTTTAGGTTTCACTCTGTTCTCTCTTATATAGATAGATGAATTTGGAACTCAAAATCCAACATGGTTTCTAGTAGCTCTTTGAAACTTGACAAATAAAAGTAGTTCTCAGTGTTGTCACTATGGTTTGTTTCCTCTTCAAGTAGCACTAGGCACAGACTGTGGAAAAGCACTTTCATTGAGAGGGGTTGCCAAGCTTCTAAGAAATAATAAGTTTTCGAAATACCAGCAAATATTTTTTCACCCAATCTGGATGATACTTGGTGGTAATGATCGGTACAGGAATCCCACTTGACTCACCAAATTTTGTTCTTCTAGGTTGAAGCGTTCGTTTACAGTAGCAGTTTATATTTTTAGGTTTCCCTCTGTACTTTCCTATATAGATAGATGATTTGCATCTCTCAATCCAACATGGTTTGTAGTAGCTCTTTGAAACTTGGCAAAATAAAGGTGTTCTCAGTTTTGTTTCTCTGATTTGTTTCCTCTTCATGTAGCCCTAAGCAGAGACTGTAGAAAAGCACTTTCATTGAAAGTTTTTGCCAAGCTTCGAAGATATAAGGAGATTCCGAAATACCAGCAAATATTTTTTCACCCAATCTTGATGATTCTTGGTGGTAATGATCGGTACAGAAATCCCACTTGACTCACCAAATTTTGTTCTTCTAGTTTGAAGCGTTCGTTTACAGTAGCAGTTTATATATTTAGGTTTCCCTCTGTTCTCTCCTATATAGATAGCTGAATTTGGAACTCTAAATCCAACATGGTTTGTACTAGCTCTTTGAAACTTTTCAAAAAAAAGTAGTTCTCGGTATTGTCTCTATGATTTGTTTCCTCTTCAAGTAGCCCTAACAAGAGACTGTGGAAAAGCACTTTCATTGAAAGGAGTTGCCAAGCTTCTAAAAAATAACGAGTTATATTTAGGTTTTATTCTGTTCTCTCGTATATAGAAAGATGAATTTGGAACTCTAAATCCAACATGGTTTGTAGTAGCTATTCGAAACTTGACGAAATGAAGGAGTTCTCAGTTTCATCTCTATGGTTTGTTTCCTCTTCAAGTAGCCCTAGGCACAGACTGTGAAAAGCACTTTCATTGAGAGGGGTTGCTAAGATTCTAAGAAATAACGAGTTTCCAAAATACCAGCAAATATTTTTTCACCCAATCTTGATGATACTTGGTGGTAATGATCAGTCCTCCAATCCCACTTGGCTCACCAAATTTTGTTCTTCTATGTTTAAGCGTTCGTCTACACTAGCAGTTTTTAAATTTAGGTTTCACTCTGCCCTCTCTTATATAGATAGATGAATTTGGAACTCAAAACCTAAGCACAGATTGTGGAAAAGCATTTTCATTGAGAGAGGTTGCCAAGCTTCTAAGAAATAACGAGTTTCCAAAAACCAGCAAATATTTTTTCACCGAATCTTGGTGATACTTGGTGGTAGTGATCAGTACACAAATCCCACATGGCCCACCAATTTTTGTTCTTCTAGGTTGAAGCGTTCGTCTACAGTAGCAGTTTTTATATTTGGGTTTCTCTCTGTTCTCTCTTATATAGATAGATTAATTTGGAACTCTAAATCCAACATGGTTTGTAGTAGCTCTTTGAAACTTGAAAAAATAATGGAGTTCTAAGATTTGTCTCTATGATTTGTTTCCTCTTCAAGTAGCCCTAAGAAGAGCCTGTGGAAAAGCACTTTCATTGAAAGGGGTTGGCAAGCTTCCAAGAAATTACGAGTTTCCGAAATACCAGCAAATAATTTTTCACCCAATCTTAATGATTCTTGGTGGTAATGACAAGTACACAAATCCCACTTGGGTCACCAAATTTTGTTCTTCTAGGTTGAAGCGTTCGTTTACAGTAGCAGTTTTTATTTTTAGGTTTCATTCTGTTCTCACTTATATAGATCGAAAAATTTGCAACTCTAAACCCAACATGGTTTGTAGGAGCTCTTTGAACCTTGACAAAATAAATTAGTTTTCAGTTTTGTCTCTATGGTTTGTATCCTCTTAAAGTAGCCCTAGGCACAGACTGTGGAAAAGCACTTTAATTGAGAGGGGTTGCCAAGCTTCTAAGAAATAACGAGTTTTTAAAATACCAGCAAATATTTTTTCACCCAATCTTGATGATACTTGGGGGTAATGATCGGTACACAAATCCCACTTGGCTCACCCAATTTTGTTCTTCTAGGTTGAAGCGTTCGTTTACAGTAGCAGTTTATATTTTTAGGTTTCACTCTGTTCTCTCCTAATAGATAGATGAATTTGGAACTCTAAATAAAACATGGTTTGTAGTAGCTCTTCGAAACTTGAGAAAATGAAGGAGTTCTCAGTTTTGTATCTATGGTTTGTTTCCTCTTCAAGTTGCCCTAGGCACAGACTTGGAAAAGCAATTTCATTGAGAGGGGTTGCCAAGCTTCTAAGAAATAACGAGTTTCCGAAATACCAGCAAATATTTTTTCACCCAATCTTGGTGATACTTGGTGGTAATGATCAGTCCACAAATCCCACTTGGCTCACCCAATTTTGTTTTTCTAGGTTTAAGTGTTCGTCTACAGTAGCAGTTTTTATATTTAGGTTTCACTCTGTTCTCTCCTATATAGATAGATGAATTTGGAACTCTAAATCCAACATGGTGTGTAGTAGCTCTTCGAAACTTGAGAGAATAAAGGAGTTCTCAGTTTTGTCTCTATGGTTTGTTTCCTCTTCAAGTAGCCCTAGGAACAGACTGTGACAAGCACTTTCATTGAGAGGGGTTGCCAAGCTTCTAAGAAATTACGGGTTTTCAAAATACCAGCAAATATTTTTTCACCCAATCTTGATGATACTTGGTGGTAATGAACAGTCAACAAATCCCACATGGCTCACCAAATTTTGTTCTTCTATGTTTAAGCGTTCGTCTACACTAGCAGTTTTTAAATTTAGGTTTCACTCTGCCCTCTCTTATATAGATAGATGAATTTGGAACTCAAAACCTAACATGGTTTGTAGTAGCTCTTTGAAACTTGACAAAATAAAGGAGTTCTCAGTTTTGTCTCTATGGTTTGTTTCCTCTTCAAATAGCCCTAAGCACAGATTGTGGAAAAGCATTTTCATTGAGAGAGGTTGCCAAGCTTCTAAGAAATAACGAGTTTACAAAAAACCAGCAAATATTTTTTCACCGAATCTTGGTGATACTTGGTGGTAGTGATCAGTACACAAATCCCACTTGGCCCACCAAATTTTGTTCTAGGTTGAAGCGTTCTTCTACAGTAGCAGTTTTTATATTTAGGTTTCTCTCTGTTCTCTACTATATAAATAGATTAATTTGGAACTCTAAATCCAACATGGTTTGTAGTAGCTCTTTGAAACTTGAAAAAATAATGGAGTTCTCAGATTTGTCCCTATGATTTGTTTCCTCTTCAAGTAGCCCTAAGAAGAGCCTGTGGAAAAGCACTTTCATTGAAAGGGGTTGCCAAGCTTCCAAGAAATTACGAGTTTCCGAAATACCAGCAAATATTTTTTCACCCAATCTTGATGATTCTTGGTGGTAATGACAAGTACACAAATCCCACTTGGCTCACCAAATTTTGTTCTTCTAGGTTGAAGCGTTGGTTTACAGTAGCAGTTTTTAGTTTTAGGTTTCATTTTGTTCTCTCTTACATAGAACGAAAAATTTGGAACTCTAAATCCAACATGGTTTGTAGTAGCTCTTTGAAACTTGACAAAATAAATTAGTTTTCAATTTTGTCTCTATGGTTTGTATCCTCTTAAAGTAGTCCTAGGCACAATCTTTGGAAAAGCACTTTAATTGAGAGGGGTTGCCAAGCTTCTAAGAAATAAGGAGTTTCCGAAATACCACGAAATATTTTTGCACCCAATCTCCATGATACTTGGTGGTAATTATGAGTACACAAATCCCACTTGGCTCACCAAATTTTGTTCTTCGAGGTGAAGCGGTCGTTTACAGTAGTAGTTTTATTTTTAGGTTTCACTCTGTTCTCTCCAATATAGATAGAAGAATTTGGAACTCTTAATCCAACATGGTGTGTAGTAGCTTTTTGAAACTTGACAAAATAAAGGAGTTCTCAGTTTTATCCCTATGGTTTTTTCCTCTTCAAGTAGTCCTAAGCAGAGACTGTGGAAAAGCACTTTCATTGAAAGGAGTTGCCAAGCTTCCAAGAAATTACAAGTTTCCGAAACACCAGCAAATATTTTTTCACCCAATCTCGATGATACTTGGTGGTAATGATCGGTACACAAATCCCACTTGGCTCACAAAATTTTGTTCTTCTAGTTTGAAGCTTTCGTGTACAGTAGCTGTTTATATATTAGGTTTCCCTCTGTTCTCTCCTATATACATAGATGAATTTGGAACTCTAACTCCAACATGGTTTGTAGTAGCTCTTAGAAACTTGACAAAATAAAGTAGTTCAGTTTTGTCTCTATGGTTTGTTTTCTCTTCAAGTAGCCCTAGGCACAGACTGTGGAAAAGCACTTTCATTGAAAGGGGTTGCCAAGCTTCCAAAAAAAAACGAGTTTCCGAAATATCAGCAAATGTTTTTTTACAGAATCTCGATGATACTTGGTGGTAATGATCTGTACACAAATCCCACTTGGCTCACAAAATTTTGAACTTCTAGTTTGAAGCTTTCGTTTACAGTAGCAGTTTATATTTTTAGGTTTCCCTCTGTTCTCTCCTATATACATAGATGAATTTGGAACTCTAAATCCAACAAGGATTGTAGTAGCTCTTTGAAACTTGACAAAATTAAGGAGTTCTCAGTTTTGTCTCTATGGTTTGTTTCCTCTTCAAGTAGCCCTAGGTATAGATTGTGGAAAAGCACTTTCATTGAGAGGGGTTGCCAAGCTTCTAAAAAATAACGAGTTTCCGAAATACCAGCAAATATTTTTTCACCCAATCTTGATGATACTTGGTGGTAATGATCACTACACAAATCCCACTTGGCTTACCAAATTTTGTTCTTCTATGTTGAAAAGTTCGTCTACAGTAGCAGTTTTAATATTTAGCTTTCACTCTGTTGTTTCCTATGTAGATAGATGAATTTGGAACTCTAAATGCAACATGGTATGTAGTAGCTCTTAGAAACTTGACAAAAAAAAGGAGTTCTCAGTTTTGTCTCTATGGTTTGTTTCCTCTTCAAGTAGTCCTAAGCAGAGACTGTGGAAAAGCACTTTCATTGAAAGGGGTTGCCAAGCTTCCAAGAAATTACGAGTTTCCGAAATACCAGCAAATATTTTTTCACCCAATCTTGATGATACGTGGTGGAATGACAAGGACACAAATCCCACTTGGATGACCAAGTTTTGTTCTTCTAGGTTGAAGCGTTCGTTTACAATAGCAGTTTTTTTATTTTTAGGTTTCCCTCTGTTCTCTCCTATATAGATAGATTAATTTGGAACTCTAAATTCAACATGGTTTGTAGTAGCATTTTGAAACTTCACAAAATAAAGGAGTTCTCAGTTTTGTCTCTATGGTATGTTTCCTCTTCAAGTAGCCAAAGGCACAGACTGTGGAAAAGCACTTTCATTGAGAGGTGTTGCCAAGCTTCTAAGAAATAACGAGTTTCTGAAACACCAGCAAATATTTTTTCACCCAACCTTGATGATACGTTGTGGTAATGATCTGTACAAAAATCCCACTTGGCTCACCAAATTGTGTTCTTCTAGGTTGAAGCGTTCGTCTACAGTAGCAGTTTTAATATGTAGGTTTCCCTCTGTTCTCTCCTATATAGATAGATGAATTTGGAACTCTTAATCCAACATGGTTTGTAATAGCTCTTTGTAAGTTGACAAAATAAAGGAGTTCTCAGTTTTGTATCTATCGATTGTTTTCTCTTCAATTAGCCCTAGGCACAGACTGTGGAAATGCAAATTCATTGAGAGGGGTTGCCAAGCTTCTAAGAAATAACGAGTTTCCGAAATACCAGCAAATATTTTTTCACCAATCCTGATTATACTTGGAGGTAATGATCGGTACAGAAATCCCACTTGGCTCACCAAATTTTGTTCTTCTAGGTTGAATCGTTCGTCTACAGTAGCAGTTTTTATATTTAGGGTTCCCTCTGTTCTCTCCTATATAGATAGATGAATTTGGAACTTTAAATCCAACATGGTTTGTAGTAGCTCTTTGAAACTTGAGAAAATAAAGGAGTTCTCAGTTTTGTCTCTATGACTTGTTTTCTATTCAAGTAGCCCTAAGCAGAGACTGTGGGAAAGCACTTTCATTGAAAGGGGTTGCTAAGCTTCCAAGAAATTACGAGTTTCCGAAATACCAGCAAATATTTTTTCACCCCATATTGATGATACGTTGTGGTAATGACAAGTACACAAATCCCACTTGGCTTACCAAGATTTGTTCTTCTAGGTTGAAGCGTTCGTTTACAGTAGCAGTTTTTAATTTTAGGATTCACTCTGTTCTCTCCGATATAGATAGATTAATTTGGAACACTAAATCCAAATGGTTTACAGTAGCTCTTTGAAACTTGACAAAATAAAGGAGTTCTCAATTTTCACTTTATGGTTTTTTTCCTCTTCAAGTAGCCATAAGCAGAGACTGTGGGAAAGCACTTTCATTGAAAGGGGTTGCCAAGCTTCCAAGAAATTACGAGTTTCCGAAAAACCAGAAAATATTTTTTCACCCAATCTTGATGATACTTGTTGGTAATGATCAGCACACATGCCACTTGGCTCACCAAATTGTGTTCTTCTAGGTTAAAGCATTCGTCTACAGTAGCAGTTTTTATATGTAGGTTTTCCTGTGTTCTCTCCTATATAGATAGATGAATTTGAAACTCTAAATCCAACATGGTTTGTACTAGCTGTTTGAAACTTGGCAAAATAAAGGAGTTCTCAGTTTTGTCTCTATGGTTTGTTTCCTCTTCAAGTAGCCGTAGGCACAGACTGTCTAAAAGCACTTTTATTGTGAGGGGTTGCCAAGCTTCTAAGAAATAACGAGTTTCCGAAATACCAGAAAATATTTTTTCACCCAATCTTGATGATACTTTGTGGTAATGATCAGTACAAAAATCACACTTGGCTCACCAAATTTTGTTCTTCTAGGTTGAAGCGTTCGTCTACAGTAGCAGTATTAATGTTTAGGTTTTCCTCTGTTCTCTCCTATACAGATAGAAGAATTTCGATCTCTAAATCCAACATGGTTTGTAGTAGCATTTTGAAACTTCACAAAATAAAGGAGTTCTCAGTTTTGTCTCTATGGTTTGTTTCCTCTTCAAGTTGCCATAGGCACAGAATGTGGAAAAGCACTTTCATTGAGAGGGGTTGCCAAGCATCTAAGAAAAAACGAGTTTCCGAAATAGCAGCAAATATTTTTTCACCCAATCTTGATGATACTTTGTGGTAATGAACAGTACACAAATCCCACTTGGCTCACCAAATTTTGTTCTTCTAGGTTGAAGCGTTCGTCTACAGTAGCAGTATTTATATTTAGGTTTCCCTCTGTTCTCTCCTATATAGATAGATTAATTTGGACCTCGAAATCCAACATGGTTTCTAGTAGCTCTTTGAAAGTTGACAATACAAAGTAGTTCTCAGTTTTGTCTCTATGGTTTGTATAGTCTTCAAGTAGCCCTAATCAGATACTGTGGAAAAGCACTTTCATTGAAAGGGATTTCCAAGCTTCCAAGAAATTACGAGTTTCTTAAATACCAGCAAATATTTTTTCACCCAATCTTGATGATACTTGGTGGTAATGATCAGTACACAAATCAAACTTGACTCACCAAATTTTGTTCTTCTAGGTTGAAGCGTTCTTCTAGAGTAGCAGTTTTTATATTTAGGTTTCACTCTATTCTCTCCTATACAGATAGATGAATTTGGAACTCTAAATCCAACATGGTTGTAGTAGGTCTTTGAATCTTCACAAAATAAAGGAGTTCTCAGTTTTGTCTCTATGGTTTGTGTCCTCTTCAAGTAGCCCTAGGCACAGACTGTGGAAAAGCACTTTCATTGAGAGGGGTTGCCGAGCTTCCAAGAAATAATGAATTTCCGAAATACCAGCAATATTTTTTCACCCAATCTTGATGATTCGTGTTGGTAAAGACAAGTACAAAAATCCCACTTGGCTCACAAAATTTTGTTCTTCTAGTTTGAAGCGTTCGTCTACAGTAGCAGTTTTTATATGTAGGTTTCACTCTGTTCTCTCTTATATAGATAGATGAATTTGGAACACTTAATCCAACATGGTTTGTAGTAGCTCTTTGAAACTTGACAAAATAAAGTAGTTTTCAGTTGTGTCTCTATGGTTTGTTTTCTCTTCAAGTCGCCCTAGGCACAGACTTTTTAAAAGCACTTTCTTTGAAATGGGTTGCCAAGCTTCCAAGAAATTACGAGTTTCCGAAATACCAGCAAATATTTTTTCAACCAAACTTGTTGATACGTGGTGGTAATGACAAGTACACAAATCCCATTTGGCTCACCAAATTTTGTTCTTCTAGTTGAAGCGTTCGTCTACAGTAGCAGATTCTATATTTAGGTTTCTCTCTGTTATCTCTTATATAGATAGATGAATTTCAAACTCTAAATCCAACATGGTTTGTAGTAGCTCTTTGAAACTTGCCCAAAAAAAGTAGTTTTCAGTTTTGTCTCTATGGTTTGTTTACTCTTCAAGTAGCCCTAAGCAGAGACTGTGGTAAAGCACTTTCATTGAAAGGGGTTGCCAAGCTTCCAAGAAATTACGAGTTTCCGAAATACCAGCAAATATTTTTTCACCCAATCTTGATGATACTCTGTGGTAATGATCAGTACACAAATCCCACTTGGCTCACGAAATTGTGTTCTTCTAGGTTGAAGCGTTCGTCTACAGTAGCAGTTTTTATATGTAGGTTTTCCTCTGTTCTCTCCTATATAGATAGATGAATTTGGAACTCTAAATCCAACATGGTTTGTACTAGCTCTTTGAAACTTGACAAAATAAAGGAGTTCTCAGTTTTGTCTCTATCGTTTGTTTCCTCTTCAAGTAGCCCTAGGCACAGACTCTGGAAAAGCAAATTCATTGAGTGGGGTTGCCAAGCTTCTAAGAAATAACAAGTTTCCGAAATACCAGCAAATATTTTTTCACCCAATCTTGATGATACTTGGTGGTAATGATCAGTACACATATCCCACTTGGCTCACAAAATTTTGTTCTTCTGGGTTGAAGTGTTCGTCTACAGTAGCAGTTTTTATATTTAGGATTCCCTCTGTTCTCTCCTATATAGATAGATGAATTTGGAACACTAAATCCAACATGGTTTGTAGTACTCTTTGAAACTTGACAAAATAAAAGAGTTCTCAGTTTTGTCTCTATGATTTGTTTCTTATTCAAGTAGCCAGAAGCAGAGACTGTGGGAAAGCACTTTCATTGAAAGGGGTTGCCAAGCTTCCAAGAAATTACGAGTTTCCGAAAAACCAGAAAATATTTTTCACCCAATCTTGATGATACTTGTTGGTAATGATCAGTACACAAATCCCACTTGGCTCACCAAATTGTGTTCTTCTAGGTTGAAGCGTTTGTCTACAGTAGAAGTTTTTATATGTAGGTTTCCTCTGTTCTCTCCTATATAGATAGATGAATTTGAAACTCTAAATCCAACATGGTTTGTACTAGCTCTTTGAGTCATGACTAAATAAAGGAGTTCTCAGTTTTTTCTCTATGGTTTGTTTCCTTTCAAGTAGCCCTAGGCACAGACTGTCTAAAAGCACTTTTATTGCGAGGGGTTGCCAAGCTTCTAAGAAATAACAAGTTTCCGAAATACCACTAAATATTTTTTCACCCAATCTTGATGATACTTTGTGGTAATGATCAGTACAAAATCACACTTGGCTCAACAAATTTTGTTCTTCTAGGTTGAAGCGTTCGTCTACAGTAGCAGTATTTATATTTAGGTTTCCCTCTGTTCTCTCCTATATAGATAGATGAATTTGGAACTCTAAATCCAACATGGTTTGTAGTACCATTTTGAAACTTCACAAAATAAAGGAATTCTCAGTTTTGTCTCTATGGTTTGTTTCCTCTTCAAGTAGCCATAGGCACAGAATGTGGAAAAGCACTTTCATTGAGAGTGGTTGCCAAATTCCAAGAAATAACGAGTTTCCGAAATACCAGCAAATATTTTTTCACCCAATCTTGATGATACATGGTGGTAATCATCGGTACACAAATCCCACTTGGCTCACCAATTTTTGATTTTCTAATTTGAAGATTTCGTTACAGTAGCAGTTTATATTTTTAGGTATCCCTCTGTTCTCTCCTATATAGATAGATGAATTTGGAACTCTAAATCCAACATGGTATGTAGTAGCTCTTTGAAACTTGACAAAATAAAGGAGTTCTCAGTTTTGTCTCTATGGTTTGTATCCTCTCCAAGTAGCCCTATTCACTGACTGTGGAAAAGCACTTTCATTGAGAGGGATTGCCAAGCTTCTAAGAAATAACGAGTTCCCGAAATACCAGCAAATATTTTTTCACCCAATCTTGATGATACTTGGTGGAAATGATCAGTACACAAATCCCACTTGGCTTACCAAATTTTGTTCTTCTAGGTTGAAGCGTTCTTCTACAGTAGCAGTTTTTATATTAGGTTTCACTCTGTTCTTTCCTATATAGATAGATGAATTTGGAACTCTAAATCCAACATGGTTTGTAGTAGCTCTTTGAATCTTGACAAAACAAAGTAGTTCTCAGTTTTGTCTCTATGGTTTGTATAGTCTTCTAGTACCCCTATGCAGAGACTGTGGAAAAGCACTTACATTGAAAGGGGTTTCCCAGCTTCCAAGAAATTGCGAGTTTCTAAAATACCAGCAAATATTTTTTCACCCAATCTTGATGACACGTGGTGGTACTGACAAGTACAAAAATCCCACTTGGCTCACCAAATTTTGTTCTTCTAGGTTGAAGCGTTCTTCTACAGTAGCAGTATTTATATTTAAGTTTCCCTCTGTTCTCTCCTATATATATATATAAATTTTGAACTCTAAATCCAACATGGTTTGTAGTAGCTCTTTGAAACTTGTCAATACAAAGTAGTTCTCAGTTTTGTCTCTATGGTTTGTATAGTCTTCAAGTAGCCCTAAGCAGAGACTGTGGAAAAGCACTTTCATTGAAAGGGATTTCCAAGCTTCCAAGAAATTACGAGTTTCTTAAATACCAGCAAATATTTTTTCACCCAATCTTGATGATACTTGGTGGTAATGATCAGTACACAAATCAAACTTGACTCACCAAATTTTGTTCTTCTAGGTTGAAGCGTTCGTCTAGAGTAGCAGTTTTTATATTTAGGTTTCACTCTATTCTCTCCTATACAGATAGATGAATTTGGAACTCTAAATCCAACATGGTTTGTAGTAGCTCTTTGAGTCATGACTAAATAAAGGAGTTCTCAGTTTTGTCTCTACGGTTTGTATCCTCTTCAAGTAGCCCTAGGCATAGACTGTGGAAAAACACTTTCATTAGAGGTGTTGCCAAGCTTCTAAGAAATAACGAGTTTCTGAAATACCAGCAAATATTTTTTCACCCAATCTTGATGATACGTGGTGGTAATGACAAGTACACAAATCCCACTTGGCTCATCAAATTTTATTTTCTAGGTTGAAACGTTCGTCTACAGTAGCAGTTTTTATGTTTAGGTTTCACTCTGTTCTCTCCTATGTAGATAGATGGATTTGGAACTCTAAATCCAACATGGTTTGTAGTAGCTATTTGAAAGTTGACAAAATAAAGGAGTTCTCAGGTTTGTCTCCATAATTTGTTTCCTCTTCAAGTAGCCCTAAGCAGAGACTGTGGAAAAGCACTTTGTTTGAAAGGGGTTGCCAAGCTTCCAAAAAATTACGAGTTTCAGCCATACCAGCAAATATTTTTTTACCCAATCTTGATGATACTTGGTGTTAACTCAAGTACAAAAATCCCACTTGGCTCACCAAATTTTGTTATCTAGGTTGAAGCGTTCGTCTACAGTAGTCGTTTTTATATTTAGGTTTCCCTCTGTTCTCTCCTATATAGAGAGATGAATTTGGAACTCTATATCCAACATGGTTTGTAGTCGCTCTTTGAAACTTGACAAAAAAAAGTAGTTCTCAGTTTTGTCTCTATGGTTTGTTTCCTCTTCAACTAGCCCTAGGCACAGACTGTGGAAAAGCACTTTCATTGAGAGGGGTTGCCAAGCTTCTAAAAAATAACGAATTTCCGAAATACCAGCAAATATTTTTTTACCCAATCTTGATGATACTTGGTGTTAATGACAAGTACAAAAATCCCACTTGGCTCACCAAATTTTGTTCTTCTAGGTTGAAGCGTTCCTTTAGAGTAGCAGTTTTTATTTTTAGGTTTTCCTCTGTTCTCTCCTATATAGATAGATGAATTTGGAACTCTAAATCCAACATGGTTTGTAGTCGCTCTTTGAAACTTGACAAAATAAAGGAGTTCTCACTTTTGTCTCTATGGTTTGTTTCCTATTCAAGTAGTCCAAGGTTCAGACTGTGGAAAAGCACATTCATTGAGAGGGGTTGCCAAGCTTCTAAGAAATAACGAGTTCCCGAAACACCAGCAAATATTTTTTCACAAAATCTTGATGATACTTGGTGGTAATGATCGGTACACAAATCCCACTTGACTCACCAAATTTTGTTCTTCTAGATTGAAGCGTTCTTTTACAGTAGCAGTTTATATTTTTGGTTTCCCTCTGTTCTATACTATATAGATAGATGAATTTGAAAGTCTAAATCCAACATGGTTTGTAGTAGCTCTTTGAAACTTGACAAAATAAAGGAATTCTCAGTTTTGTCTCTATAATTTGTTTCCTCTTCAAGTAGCCCTAAGCAGAGACTGTGGAAAAGCACTTTCATTGAAAGGGGTTGCCAAGCTTCCAAGAAATAACGAGTTCCGATATACAAGCAAATATTTTTTCAACCAATCTTGATGATACGTGGTGGTAATGATCGGAACACAAATCCCACTTGGCTCACCAAGTTTTGTTCTTCTAGGTTGAACCTTTTGTTTACAGTAGCAGTTTTTATTTTTAGGTTTCCCTCTGTTCTCTCCTATATAGATAGATGAATTTGGAACTCTAAATCCAACATGGTTTGTAGTCGCTCTTTGAAACTTGACAAAATAAAGGAGTTCTCACTTTTGTCTCTATGGTTTGTTTCCTATCACAGTAGCCCGAAGCACAGACTGCGGAAAAGCACTTTCATTGAAAGGGGTTGCCAAGCTTCTAAGAAATAACGAGTTTGCGAAATACCAGCAAATATTTTTTCACCCAATCTTGATGATACTTGGTGGTAATTATCGGTACGCAAATCCCACTTGACTCACCAAATTTTGTTCTTCTAGGTTGAAGCATTCGTCTACAGTAGTCGTTTTTATATTTAGGTTTCCCTCTGTTCTCTCCTTTATAGATAGATCAATTTGGAACTCTAAATCCAACATGGATTGTAGTCGCTCTTTGAAACTTGACAAAAAAAAATGTAGTTCTCAGTTTTGTCTCTATGGTTTGTTTCCTCTTCAAGTAGCCCTAAGCAGAGACTGTCGAAAAGCAATTTCGTTGAAAGGGCTTCCAAGCTTCCAAGAAATAACGAGTTTCCAAATTACCAGCAAATATTTTTCCACCCAATCTTGATGATACTTGGTGGTAATGATCGGTACACAATCCCACTTGACTCACCAAATTTTGATCTTCTAGGTTGAAGCGTTCTTTTACAGTAGCAGTTTATATTTTTAGGTTTCCCTCTGTTCTCTCCTATGTAGATAGATGAATTTGGAACTCTAAATCCAACATGGTTTGTAGTAGCCCTTTGAAACTTGACAAAAAAAAAGGAATTCTCAGTTTTGTCTCTAAGATTTGTTTCCTCTTCATGTATCCCTAAGCAGAGAGTGTGGAAAAGCACTTTCTTTGAAAGGGTTGCCAAGCTTCCAAGAAATTACGAGTTTCCGAAATATCAGCAAATATTTTTTCACCCAATCTTGATGATACGTGGTGGTCATGATCAGTACACAAATCCCACTTGACTCACCAAATTTTGTTCTTCTAGGTTGAAGCGTTCGTTTACAGTAGCAGTTTTTATTTTTAGGTTTTCCTCTGTTCTCTCCTATATAGATAGATGAACTTGAAACTCTTAATCCAACAAGGTTTGTAGTAGCTCTTTGAAACTTGACAAAGTAAAGGGTTCTCACTTTTGTCTCTATGGTATGTTTCCTATTCAAGTAGCCCTAGGCACAGACTGTGGAAAAGCACTTTCATTGAGAGTGGTTGCCAACTTCTAAGAAATAACGAGTTTCCGAAATACCAGCAAATATTTTTTCACCCAATCTTGATGATACTTGGTGGTAATGATCAGTACCCAAATCCCACTTGGCTCACCAAATTTTGTTCTTCTAGGTTGATGCGATCGTCTACAATCGCAGTTTTTATATTTAGGTTTCACTCTGTTCTCTTCTATATAGATAGATGAATTTGGAACTCTAAATCCAACATGATTTGTAGTAGCTCTTTGAAACTTGACAAAATAAAGGAGTTCTCAATTTTGTCTCTATGGTTTGTTTTTTCTGCAAGTAGCCATAGGCACAGACTGTGGAAAAGCACTTTCATTGAGAGGTGTTGCCAAGCTTCTAAGAAATAACGAGTTTCAGAAATATCAGCAAATATTTATTTCAACCAATCTTGATGATACTTGATGGTAATGATCAGTACACAAATCCCACTTGGCTCACCAAATTGTGTTCTTCTAGGTTGAAACGTTCGTCTACAGTACCAGTTTTTATCTGTAGGTTTCACTTTTTTTTCTATTATATAGGTAGATGAATTTGGAACTCTAAATTCAACATGGTTTGTAGTAGCTCTTTGAAACTTGACAAAATAAAGGAGTTCTCAGTTTTGTCTCTATTGTTGTCTCCTCTTCAAGTAGCCCTAGGCTCACACTGTGGAATAGCACTTTCATTGAGATTGGTTGCCAAGCTTCTAAGAAATAACGAGTTTCCGAAATACCAGCAAATGTTTTTTCACCCCATCTTGATGATACTTGGTGGTAATGATCAGTACACAAATCCCACATGGCTCTCCAAACTTTGTTTTCTAGGTTGAAGCGCTCGCCTACAGTAGTCTTTTTTATATTTAGGTTTCCCTCTGTTCTCTCCCATATAGATAGATGAATTTGGAACTCTAAATCCAACATGGTTTGTAGTCGCTCTTTGAAACTTGACAAAAAAAAAGTAGTTCTCAGTTTTGTCTCTATGGTTTGTTTCCTCTTCAAGTAGCCCTAGGCACAGACTGAGGAAAAGCACTTTCATTGAGAGGGGTTGCCAAGCTTCTAAGAAATAACAAGTTTCTGAAATACCAGCAAATATTTTTTCATCCAATCTTGAAGATACTTGGTGGTAATGATCAGTACACAAATCCCACTTGGCTCACCAAATTTTGTTCTTCAAGGTTGAAGCGTTTGTCTACAGTAGCAGTTTTTATATTTAGGTTTCACTCTGTTCTCTTCTATATAGATAGATGAATTTGGAACTCTAAATCCAACATGGTTTGTTGTAGCTTTTTGAAACTTGAAAAAACAAAAATGTTCTCAGTTTTGTCTCTACAAATTGTTTCCTCCTCAAGTAGCCCTAAGCAGAGACTGTTGAAAAGCACTTTCATTGAAAGGGGTTGCCAAACTTCCAAGAAATTACGATTTTCTGAAATACCAGCAAATATTTTTTCACCCAATCTTGATGACACGTGGTGGTAAAGACAAGCACAAAAATCCCACATGGCTCACCAAATTTTGTTCTTCTTGTTTGAAGCGTTCGTTTACAGTAGCAGTTTTTATATTTATGTTTCACTCTTTTCTCTCCTATATAGATAGATGATTTGGAACTCTAAATCCAACATGGTTTGTAGTAGCTCTTTGAAACTTGACAAAATAAAGGAGTTCTCAGTTTTGTCTCTATGGTTTGTTTCATCTTCATGTAGCCCTAGACACAGACTGTGGAAAAGCACTTTATTGAGAGGGGTGTTGAGGCATCTAAGAAATAACAATTTTCCGAAATAGCAGCAAATATTTTTTCACCCAATATTGATGATACTTGGTGGTAATGAGCAATACACAAATCCCACTTCGCTCACCAAATTTTGTTCTTCTAGGTTGAAGCGTTCGTTTACAGTAGCAGTTTATATTTTGGGGTTTCCATCTGTTCTCTCTATAGATAGATGAATTTGGAACTCTAAATCCAACATGGTTTGTAGTATCTTTGAAAATTGACAAAATAAAGGAGTTCTCAGTTTTGTCTCTATGGTTTGTTTCCTTTTCAATAGCCCTAGGCACAGACAGTGGAAAAGCACTTTCATTGAGAGGGGTTGCCAAGCTTCTAAGAAATAACGAGTTTCAGAAATACCAGCAAATATTTTTTTCACCCAATCTTAATGATACTTGGTGGTAATGATCAGTACACAAATCCCACTTGGCTCACCAAATTTTGTTCTTCTATTTTGAAGCGTTCGTCTACAGTAGCAGTTTTTTATATTTAGGTTTTTCTCGGTTCTCTCTTATAGATAGATGTATTTGGAACTCTAAATCCACCACGGTTTGTAGTAGCTCTTTGAAACTTGACAAAGTAAAGGAGTTCTCAGTTTTGTCTCTATGGTTTGTTTCCTCTTCATGTAGCCCTAGACACAGACTGTGGAAAAGCACTTTCATTGAGAGGGGTGTTGAGGCTTCTAAGAAATAACGATTTTCCGAAATAGCAGCAAATATTATTTCACCCAATATTGATGATACATGGTGGTAATGAGCAATACACAAATCCCACTTGGCTCACCAAATTTTGTTTCTCTAGGTTTAAGCGTTCGTCTACAGTAGCAGTTTTTATATTTAGGTTTCACTCTGTTCTCTCCTATATAGATAGATGAATTTGGAACTCTAAATACAACATGGTTTTTAGTAGCTCTTTGAAAGTTGACAAAATAAAGGAGTTCTCAGTTTTGTCTCTATTTTTTTGTTTTCTCTTCAATAGCGCTAGGCACACACTGTGGAAAAGCACATGCATTGAAAGGGGTTGCCAAGGTTCCAGGGAATAACGATTTTCCGAAATACAAGCAAATATTTTTTCACCAATCTTGATGATATTTGGTGGTAATGATAGGTACACAATTCCCACTTGACTCACCAAATTTTGTTCTTCTAGGTTGAAGCGTTCGTTTACAGTAGCAGTTTATATTTTGGGGTTTCCCTCTGTTCTCTCTTATAGATAGATGAATTTGGAACTCTAAATCCAACATGGTTTGTAGTATCTTTGAAAATTGACAAAATAAAAGATTTCTCAGTTTTGTCTCTATGGTTTGTTCCTCTTCAATAGCCCTAGGCACAGACAGTGGAAAAGCACTTTCATTGAGAGGGGTTGCCAAGCTTCTAAGAAATAACGAGTTTCAGAAATACCAGCAAATATTTTTTTCACCCAATCTTAATGATACTTGGTGGTAATGATCAGTACACAAATCCCACTTGGCTCACCAAATTTTGTTCTTCTATTTTGAAGCGTTCGTCTACAGTAGCAGTTTTTATATTTAGGTTTTTCTCGGTTCTCTCCTATATAGATAGATGATTTGGAACTCTAAATCCAATATTGTTTGCAGTAGCTCTTTGATTCTTGACAAAATAAAGAGTTCTCAGTTATGTATGGTTTCTTTCCTCTTCATGTTGCCCTAGGCACAGACTGTGGAAAGGCACTTTCATTGAGAGGGGTGTTGAGGCTTCTAAGAAATAACGAGTTTCCGAAATAGCAGCAAATATTTTTCAGCCAATATTGATGATACTTGGTGGTAATGATCAGTACACAAATCCCACTTGGCTCAGCAAATTTTTTTCCTGTCGGTTTAAGTGTTCGTCTACAGTAGCAGTTGTTATATTTAGGTTTCCCTCTGTTCTCTCCTATATAGACAGATGAATTTGGAACTCTAAATCCAACATGGTTTGTACTAGCTCTTTGATACTTGACAAAATAACGGAGTTTTCAGTTGTTTCTCTATGGTTTGTTTCTACTTCAAGAAGCCCTAGGCACAGACTGTGGTAAAGCACTTTCATTGAAAGGGGTTGCCAAGCTTCCAATAAATTACGAGTTTCTGAAATACCAGCAAATATTTTTTCACCCAATCTTGATGATACGTGGTGGGAATGACAAGTACACAATCCCACTTGGCTCACCTAATTTTGTACTTCTCGGTTGAAGCGTTCCTTTACAGTAGCAGTTTTTATTTTTAGTTTTCACTCTGTTCTCTCCTATATAGATAGATGAATTTGGAACTCTAAATGCAACATGGTTTGTAGCAGCTCTTTGATACTTGACAAAATAAAGGAGTTCTCAGTTTTGCCTCAATGGTTTGTTTCCTCTTCAAGTAGCCCTAGCCACAGACTGTGGTAAAGCACTTTCATTGAGAGGGGTTGCCAGGCTTCTAAGAACTAACGAGTTTCCGAAATAAAAGCAATTATTTTTCACCCAATCTTGATGAATCTTGGTAGTAATGATCAGTGCACAAATCCCACTTGGCTCACCAAATTTTGTTCTTCTAGGTGAAGCGTTCGGCTACAGTAGCAGTTTTTATATTTGGGTTTTTCTCTGTTCACTCCATATAGATAGATGAATTTGGAACTCTAAATCCACCACGGTTTGTAGTAGCTCTTTGAAACTTGACAAAGTAAAGGAGTTCTCAGTTTTGTCTCTATGGTTTGTTTCCTCTTCAAGTAGCCCTAGGCACAGACTGTGGAAAACACTTGCATTGAAAGGGGTTGCCAAGCTTCCAAGGAATAACGAGTTTCCGAAATACCAGCATATATTTTTTCACCCAATATTGATGGTACTTGGTGGTAAAGATCAGTACACAAATCCCACCTGGCTCACCAAATTTTGTTCCTCTAGGTTTAAGCGTTCGTCTACAGTAGCAGTTTTTATATTGATGTTGCACTCTTTCCTCTCCTATATAGATAGATGATTTGGAACTCTAAATCCAATATGGTTTGTAGTAGCTCTTTGAAACTTGACAAAATAAAGGAGTTCTCAGTTATGTATGGTTTCTTTCCTCTTCAATAGCGCTAGGCACAGACTGTGGAAAAGCACATGCATTGAAAGGGGTTTCCAAGGTTCCAGGGAATAACGATTTTCCGAAATACAAGCCAATATTTTTTCACCAATCTTAATGATACTTGGTGGTAATGATCAGTTCACAAATCCCACTTGGCTCACCAAATTTTGTTCCTCTAGGTTTAAGCGTTCGTCTACAGTAGCAGTTGTTATATTTAGGTTTCCCTCTGTTCTCTCCTATATAGATAGATGAATTTGGAACTCTAAATCCAAGATGGTTTGTAGTAGCTCTTTGAAACTTGACAAAATAAAGGAGTTCTCAGTTTTGTCTCTATGGTTTGTTTCCTCTTCAAGTACCCCAAGGCACAGACTGTGGAAAAGCACTTTCATTGAGAGGGGCTTCCAAGCTTCCAAGAAATAACGAGTTTCTGAAATAGCAGCAAATATTTTTCACCGAATATTGATGATACTTGGTGGTAAAGATCAGTACACAAATCCCACTTGGCTCACCAAATTTTGTTCCTCTAGGTTTAAGCGTTCCTCTACAGTAGCAGTTTTTATATTTAGGTTTCCCTCTGTTCTCTCCTATATAGATAGATGAATTTGGAACTCTAAATCCAATATGGTTTGTAGTAGCTCTTTGAAACTTGACAAAATAAAGGAGTTCTCAGTTTTGTCTCTATGGTTTGTTTCCTTTTCAAGTAGCCCCAGGCACAGACTGTGGAAAAGCACTTTCATTGAGAGTTGTTGCCAAGCTTCTAAGAAATAACGAGTTTACAAAATAACAGCAAATATTTTTCACAAAATCTTGATGATACTGGTGGTAATGATCAGTACACAAATTCCACTTCACTCACCAAATTTTGTTCTTCTAGGTTGAAGCGTTCGTTTACAGTAGCAGTTTTTAGTTTTAGGTTTCACTCTGCTCTCTCCCATATAGATAGATGAAATTGGAACTCTAAATCCAACTGCGTTTGTAGTAGCTCTTTGAAACTTGACAAAATAAAGGAGTTCTCAGTTTTGTGTCTATGGTTTGTTTCCTCTTCAAGTAGCCCTAGGCACAAACTGTAAAAAAAGGACTTCCATTGAAAGGTGTTGCCAAGCTTCTAAGAAATAACGAGTTTCCGAAATACCAGTAAATATTTTTTCACCCAATCTTGATGATACTTGGTGGTAATGATCAGTACACAAATCCCACCTGGCTCACCAAATTTTGTTCTTCTAGGTTGAAGCGTTCGTTTACACTAGCAGTTTATATTTTTAGGTGTCCCTCTGTTCTCTCCTATATAGATAGATGAATTTGGAACTCTAAATCCAACATGGTTTGTAGTAGCTCTTTGAAACTTGACAAAATAAAGGAGTTCTCAGTTTATGTATGGTTTCTTTCCTCTTCAATAGCGCTAGGCACAGACTGTGGAAAAGCACATGCATTGAAAGGGGTTGCCAAGGTTCCAGGGAATAACG